>NC_083288.1:45414360-45689360 GCF_963506605.1 Zootoca vivipara
CCACAAATGTTTTCGGTTTGGAAATATGTGTCCTTAAACCCCGATAATGATTTTTGCTTGTTTAGTTGGAGAACAGAGAAGGATGTTTGCGTGTTAGTGTGTAAACCAATCTACCGTGCAGTGGTAATACTGACGTTGTTTCTCTGACCACTTCTACCCCTGTCCCCATCCACCTCTTGGATGTGGCCCTTGGAAGGGAATGTGGCCCTTGGGGTGGAAAATTTCCCCACCCCTGTTTTGCATCCAAGATAAATGCCCAGATACACCTATTGGTGTAAGTGTACTTGGTAGGTACTGAACAGATGGGTAGCTCTGAACCAAAAATAGATAAACAAAGATGCAAATATTTAAAGCTGTAAAAATGCACAGCACCCATAAGCAGGGATATTGCAAAAGATAACATTCAAAGATCGTTGATTCAAATGTTGGCAAATGAATTTTGATGGGCAGATTTTGCTTGGAAACTCCCTGCCCCTTTTGTCAACCAAGTCTAGTTAGTCAAGTGAATCTCAGCTGAGGAGTTAAAGTAAAGGTCTGTTTCACAGTGTAATACAGGAGGAAATCGTAAACTTGTATTTGGTAGTGGAACAAGGCTGAGAGTTCACCCAAGTAAGTTGACTACAAGGAAGTTCACCATAATACATTTTTTATGTCATTTGAATAAAACAAATTATATATTTTGTAATTTAGTGTGGGGCAGGAATTGCCTGCTCTATCTTTAGTCATCAACCTGAGTTCAACTTCAGCGTTATTCATGCTGTAGCATCAGCGTACTTTGCAGAATTGCATAAGAACAGATGTCCTTATGGAGGTTGCAGTGGATTTTAGGACCATAGAAAGCTGCCTTATACAGAGTCAGACCAGTGGTCCATTAACTCTGGGTTGCCTACACTGATTGCTTGGCTTGAGGCAAGTAATCTCTTCCAGCCCTACCTGGAGATGCTCAGCAGATGCCCTACCATTGAACCACAACTTTCCCCTTGGCTTTCTCAAAAGACGGTGGAAAAAATGCAGATTCTCTCACAAAGTCTTCTTCAGTTTGGTGGTGAGGTTTGGGGGGTGAGTAACTAAATCCAACATTTGGTTCCATCCAACAGGGTTTTTTTTCTGAGAGGGGATTGGGTTTGTTTGGTGAGCCGAGAGGAAAAGGGATGGATCTTACGACCCCCAGCTGAAGGCTCTTAAATAAATTATCCTGTGTTTTATGAGCTGGGAGTCACTCTGATTTATTACAGATGCAAGAGGCTGATAATCGCTATTTCGCTGCTTTAAATGCACTAGACATTTGTGACACAGCTAAGAATTGCTGCTGGGCAGAAAGGTTTTTTCACCTTATGCCCCAGCTGCTGCGTGGATAACTGCCACGTTATCACAACAGTATCCAATATCAGCTATTTTCTTCCTGCAGTTTTGGTAAAGCACCTTTTCACTGTGCAGGCACAGCTAGTTATGGGAAACTGGTATTTGGCCAGGGGACCAGCTTAACAATCCAACCAGGTATGTTCAAAGGCAAGCAGAATCTAGGCATGCACATCCGTCGGGACCTGGAAGACCCAAGGTTTCAAATCTGACACCGTGCCTCCTATGGATAGCTCAGTTGGTTAGAGTGTGTTGCTGATAATGCCAAGGTTTGATCCCCATATGGGACAGCTGCATATTCCTGCATTACAGGGGGTTGGACTAGATGAGTCTTCGGATCCCTTCCAACTCTACAGTTCTATGTTTCAAAGACTTCTAATGGCATCTTAAAGCAGGGACACCTTAAAGGTGTGTTTTGATCTCTGGATAGATCTCTGGCCGATTTGCAAGTAGATCTGCAAGTATTTCTGACTCCCAGTTGGTTGACAATAGCTGTGTGGAATTGATTTCCTAAATCATACTGCTGAGATGAGGAAAAAATTGAGCCGGGCGGGGGGCGGGAGTTTAAGCCAAAGTGAAATTTTGTGTTCGAGCCCTTTGTGAACAGGTGTGAGGATGGTCGTTGCTGCCAGCCATTTCACAGCTTTGTGTTGAAATGCATCTCAAAATCACCATTCTCCTCATGCCTTTGAACATTTTTGTCAAGGCATGAAACACTGTGGGTCTGGTACAACTTTCAGTAAGCCAGTCTTTGGAAGTGGCAGTAGACTGCTTGTTACACCAAGTAAGTTTCAGCCTTTAATATATTCTTCGTGGATCCTCTTTTGTTCCATCTGCCTGCCCAAAAACTGAGCCTTACTTTATCCTTCCTCTCCCCTTAAAACATTCTGCTTCACCCTCTTATCCACTAAGGGGCAAATCTGTGCATTCGGAGAAATTTCAATGCAGACCTTGTGAAAAATCATCATAAGCTACTGAAGTTAAGGTTGGAACACAGAAAAGAAAATTGGCAATTTGTGAGTTTTTGTTAAGGAATGTATCACTGGGTAACAACCAAGGCTTGAAACCTGCCTTTGGGTCTGGTACGAGGCTGGCTGTGTTGCCAAGTAAGTCTGCTGAAATAATACCTCACTTTATTGCATTTGATAAGTTGCACATACCTGGGTTCCAGCTTTATTTCCAATGGAGTTTTGGAGGTGGGTACTAGAGGGTGAAATCCATTAAGTCAGTACTTTGGGGGGAAAGGATAGGACCTTCTTGCTAGATTTTGTCACAGCCCGGATATCTGTGTGTTATCTGGGTCAAACACGAAGGTCACCTTTGGGGCTGGGACACTGTTGTCTAAACCACTGAGCCTCTTGGGCTTGTTGATTGGAAGGTCGGCAGTTCAAATCCCCATGACGGGGTAAGCTCCCATTGCTCTGTCCCAGCTCCTGCCAACCTAGCAGTTCAAAAGCATGCCAGTGCAAGTAGATAAATAGGTACCACTGTGATGGGAAGGTAAATGGCATTTCTGTGCACTCTGGCTTCAGTCACAGTGTTCCGTTGCACCAGAAGCAGTTTAGTCATGCTGGCCACATGACCCGGAAACCTGTCTGTGGACAAACGCCGGCTCCCTTGGCCTGAAAGCGAGATGAGCACCACAACCCCATAGCCACCTTTGACTGGACTTAACCATCCAGGGGTCCTTTGCTTTTACCTAGTAGGTGATGGCGGCACCTGAGTTTTCAAATATGAGTTTTGAAAAAACTTAGGAATTTGGTTTTAGTGGCTAGTATTTAAGCAAACCTCTTAGAGCCATCACTGCCCATTGCAATAAACACACCCAGCTACTAGCTACACCCAAGCCAATTCTAAATCTTATTGCCTCACTATAATAATCTACATGAAGGGCTGGGATTCTCCCCTGTCTAAAACCCTGGTTGGTTGTTGCTGCCAGTCAGTGTAGACAACACTGAGCTAGATTGACTGATGGTCTGACTCAGTACAAAGCAGCTTTCCTTTGCACTGTCCCTCCTGTGTTTTCTGCTTTCATTCCGTTGGAGTTTTCTAGGGGGGTTCTAGAGGGGGAGATTCCTGACTTGTGCAATAGAGCCTTGGAGAATCTGACCTACTTTCCAGTTTTTGTCACTGGGTGGATCACTGTGTGAATCTCAGGGAACCTGGAATGCTACTTTTGGGGCTGGGACACAACTGGTGTTAACTCCTGGTAGGTGATGGTGGCATCTGTTTTTGGATGGTGGCATCTGTTCTTGGATCTGGATTGTGGAAGAGTGTGTGAATTTGATTGTAGTGTGATTTTCTTTGCTATCATCACACAGTGGAGGACTATAGAAATATGGTGTCTTCACTCCAGTTCTCCAGTCATGTAATGGGTACAAAAATAAATACACTGTGGTGAAAAAGCATCACATATGGCAAAACTGCTTCACAAAAATACGTGGATGAGTCAAAAGTTGCATATGAAACAGCTGAATATCAGGAGAAAATCACACTAAAATGTTGAAACATTTCCATTTCCATTTTTGTTAAGGACAGTTGGCATCAATTACTCCAGGGTTTTTATTTAGCAATCAATCTCATTTGGGAAAGGAACTGCTTTTCATTTCTATTATTATTATTATTATTATTATTATTATTATTATTAATTATTATTTATACCCCGCCCATCTGGCTGGGTTTCCCCGGCCACTCTGGGCGGCTTCCAACAAATGCCAAAATACATTAAAATATCACAGATTAAAAACTTCCCTAAACAGGGCTGCCTTTAGTTGTTTTCTAAATGTCAGGTAGTTGTTTATCTCCTTGACCTCCGATGGGAGGGCGTTCCACAGGGCGGGCGCCACTACCGAAAAGGCCCTCTGCCTGGTTCCCTGTAGCTTTGCTTCTCGCAGTGAGGGAACCACCAGAAGGCCCTCGGCGCTGGATCTCAGTGTCCGGGCTGAGCAACGCGGGTGGAGACGCTTCTTCAGGTATATAGGACCGAGACCATTTAGGGCTTTAAAGGTCAGCACCAACACTTTGAATTGGGCTTGGAAACGTACTGAGAGCCAATGTAGATCTCTTAGGACCGGTGTTATGTGGTCTCGGCGGCCGCTCCCAGTCACCAGTCTAGCTGCCGCATTCTGGATTAGTTGTAGTTTCCGGGTTACCTTCAAAGGTAGCCCCACGTAGAGCGCATTGCAGTAGTCCAAGCGGGAGATAACTAGAGCATGCACTATTCCGGTGAGACAGTCTTGTTGTGCCTTGTTATGTTGAACAGATTTGTCATGTAGGGAAGCATGCCTAATTATGCAGTGCCATTGTAAAAATAAAAATAATTAAGAAAGCAAATGCATCATAGAAAAATGGCAAGAAGAGGAACTGGGTGGGAGGACAAATGGTTCAGTCCACGAGTCACTAGGATGGATATTTATGGTCCAGAATGGATATCAAATAGATGGGAGCTTAAATGGATGCTCTGGCTCAATGACAATTCAGGTGGGTTTTTGTAAGAGGTTGTGCTACTGTGGGCAATAGCAACTACAAGTTCACCTTTGGGTCTGGGACAAGGCTGAGCGTACTCCCAAGTAAGTAGGCAGAAGAGACATAATTGATTACGGTATGACATTTGATAGTCCACACAATGGGATAAATATTATACCATGTCTTGGGTTTTGATTGCCATGCAGAGGTATCTCTAGGAGATCAGTTCCTAACTTCCAAAAGGCATATTATAACAATTTGGGTGGGGTTGTCACTGGGTGGATCACTGTGTGAATTTTGGGACAGGGGGGGGGAATGTCATCTTTGGGCCAGAGACAGCATGTGCCTGTGTTCAGTGTAACAAGCCTAATAATAATAATAATAATAATTTAATATTCATACCCTGCCCATCTGGCTGGGTTTCCCCAGCCACTCTGGGTGGCTTCCAACAGAAATATTAAAATACAATAATTTATTAAACATTAAAAGCTTCCCTAAACAGGGCTACGGACATGAGTTTGACCAAACTGCGGGAGGCAGTGCAAGACAGGAGTGTCTGGCGTGCTATGGTCCATGGGGTCACGAAGAGTCGGACACGACTAAATGACTAAACAACAACAACAAACAGGGCTGCCTTCAGATGCCCTCTAAAAGTCTGGTAGTTGTTTTTCTCTTTGACATCTGGTGGGAGGGCGTTCCAAAACACTTCAGATTTCAAACACTAAAAATTTACAGAGGTGTATCTAGATAGGACAAAAGGATCAGTCTAGGAGTCACTGGTGTGGATCTTTGTGTGGATCTTTGTGGTGCTAAACTGGCACCTAATGACAGGTGTTTAATTGTAGGTTTTGGCTCAATGGCAATGCCTCGAGTGGATGAGTTTTTGTAAAGGGTTGCATTGCTGTGAATAATAACAACTTCAAGTTCGTCTTAGGGTCTGGTACAAGGCTGAGCGTACTTCCAAGTAAGTAGGCAAAACAGATATGACAGGTCATTGCATTTGGTAGCTGACACAATGGGGTAGGTAGTATAACATTATAAACAGAAAGGATGTGGATGGTTTTGTAGTTTTTGTTATTGGGTGGGTCACTGTGTGGATTATGGGGGAAGTGAGAAAGTCATCTTTGGGCCTGGGACAACAGTGGTGGTGATTCCTGGTACGTCTTGCCTTTCTTCTTCTTCTTCTTCTTTTAACCTGAGTTATGGTGATGAGAGATGGAGCCCAATCATATCTGGAGAGACACAGGTTCTCCATCCCAGGACTATAGCCAGGAAGGACCATTGTTCTAAGCCAACAAATGCTGTTCTCATGCCTGTCCCAACTTTATGCAAACGTTAATATCACTGTGTGATCAAACCAGGATAACTTTTGGATTGGGGACAAAGTTGCTTGCCCAACCCAGTAAGTTACAATATCTGCCTTGTCCAAATTATTCCCTTCCTTTCTTCTGTCTTTCTTTCTACAATTGTTTGGTCATAATCTTGACATGGTTTTTTTTATTTTTGCAAAATAGAGGAAGAGAGTTTGACTCAGCACTGTACAATATACAAAACTATGTTCACCTGTGAAATCTAGAACCAGACACGATCCTTTTCAGATGTGTTAAAGCAAATTTACGGCCAATGCCCCACCCTTGTCTGGATAAAAGCTAGAGAGGGGTGCGTGAGCATGTGTAGAAACCAGCCTGCTGTGAAAGGTGCATGCATTGTTCTGTCTTCTTCTGCCTGTGGCCCCACCTAGCTCAGGCATTTGGCCCTCAGTAAGCTTTCTAGAAGGGCCCTCAACTGAGGGCCCCAACTCTGCTTTAAGAGATGGCCGCTTAAATGTGAGAAATGGAAGTCTGTTAGACCAGTGCTTACTGGCCTCAGAATGCTCCATAATTTGTTGGTCCCCCTGAGCCCAAAATTAGAGTGCAAAATTAAGAGGCGATTAATTCCAGTGGAAGATAGAGAAAATATATTCTTTGAATTGGGCAACTCTTTTCAAGTTTCTAGTGAAGAAAATGATATTTTCTCTTCTGGAAAGAATTTCTCACGTTGGATATGTAAAGATCTGAGAGCATCACCACCCTCCACCGTCTAGTAGTTCAAGACTTCCTTCAAAGTTCTCCTGGGCATTTTTTTGTCAAGGGAGGAAACACTGTGGGCCTCACAAGGCTATGATAAGCTAACCTTTGGCAGTGGGACTAGAGTGACTGTGAGACCAAGTAAGTGTTTTGACCCTGTATTACTTCTGTTGTGCAAGAGATAACAGTTAAAAGTTATTGGTAGGAAATTCTCCATGACTGTCATCCACATACTTGCTGGGTTTTTGTTATGACCTGTATGACTGTGTGGATACTGGAGGCTACAAACTCATTTTGGGGAAAGGAACAAGATTAGCTGTGAAGCCGAGTAAGTAATTTAAAATATATGGAAAACACAAGCGTGTATTTTATATGTTCTCTGTCATTAAAAATAATAATTTCAAATTATGCATTCAGACTGGACATTCCGTCTAATCCAAAGACGGAGATCCTATTCCTTTTCAGCATGGCCCCTTTGTCAGGGAAAGTAGGTGTTGTAGTCCAAAAATATCTGCAGGCTCGCCATTTCCCCATTCCTGATCTAACAAAACAATGTATTTCTCTCTAAGACCCACCAGATGCAACCAAGGTAAAGACTTTCACTGCTGCATATGGTAGCAAAACTGTTGTAACCACCTTGATCACAGGATCTTTACTCCTTGCTAATAAGTCTCATAGCTAAAGGATCCATACCCCAGTAATTTTGTAATGTATGATTCCCCCACCCTGCCCACATTGAAACTGTAGTCACTTAATCCTAGCACTAGAAGGCTGCAATGGTTCAGCTAGTTTTATGCTTACATAAAGTCTGGATTAGATTAGGATTAGGGAGGGGGAGAGATAAAACAAGGAGGATACACAGAGCTTTGCAGATGGCATAGGAGCCAACTCCTAGGGGCCGAGGTCCCTTCGCCCCCCCCCCACCTAAAATATTTGAGGGGACTGGGCTCCTCCAAAGTTGATGGACATTGCCATCCAAATGGTATGCATGTGTCATGTCGAGTGATTGATTATTTGGGGTGGGGCTTACATGGGCCCCTCTAATATTTTCTTCAAGTTGGTACCCCTGGCAGATGGGCAGTGCTCTGAGAACCTGAGACCCATACAACCAACCTCATTCTCCATCTCTGGCCCTAAGGACAGAGGAATTTGTGCTATACATCTGAGACGTGCAGGTGCTAACTGATGCACAAGTCATTAGGAGACACCCACCCCCATACAAAGAAATAAAGCTTTTTCTTATATGGTTAGGTTCTTGTGGCTTCCACTGTCTTTGTTCCAAGACTTGCCACCTACCAAGAAAATTTAATATGCTGATCATGCTTAAAACCTTGACAGTCTCCTTATTAAATTTATATTGTCTATGGATGCATAAACACAAACCCAATAGGTCTGAGGATTAAGGATTGATCTATCCTAAATTACTTGAAATTAGATCCACCTGAAATACTACTACTACTACTACTAATAATAATAATAATAATAATAATAATAATTTATTATTTATACCCCACCCATCTGGCTGGGTTTCCCCAGCCACTCTGGGCGGCTTACAACATAATCAATGGGGCAAATGATTCATTGTCAAAGTCACATTGTTTTCAGTGGCTCCAATAGTAAGAAGGATTCGTGGCCACAGGTTCCTCAGTTCTGCTGTACATCATAGTCTCTCCTTTCCATCTCTTTGATGCTCACGAAGATGAGAAGCAGACTCCACTAGTTCATTTGTTCCTGTATTGCCTGGGTTGGCAAAGAAGGTCACTTTCTGTGTGCCATCTGTGCAGATATGGACTATAGGGTAGTTAATGCTGTGCTCTCCAGATGCTGGATGGGAACCCCAAGATCCACACAGAGCTCCCCATTTCCACTTGAAGCACCTGCTGTGCCCTTAACCTCCCTCCCTCGAAATAAATGCAAACATGTAGTTGTTTACTGGACTTTGTACTGGATTACAGCTTCCATACTCCCAATCCCGAGCTTTTCCCCTATGTTAAGATATGCCCATTATACCAGTTTCTGGCTTGCTTGCTTGCTTGCTTGCTGGAGTTTTTGCCTGAGACCAAATCACTGTGGGGATGGCAGTGGTGGTGGTTACAAAACTGTCTTTGGCGCTGGCTCGAGACTTCTGATCACACCCAGTAAGTGCTAGGTGTTTTGCATAAGGTTGAGATGGATGGTGCTGCTGGTGGTATGGGACTATTTAGGAAAGGACGGAATCTACGGGGCTGGAGAAGTGGGCATGAGTTTAATACTATTCTGTTTTACCAGCCATGATGGCTATGTTCTGCCTGGTTGGAAGCTGTGATACTTCTGAATACCAGTTGCTGGAGACCACAGGAAGTGAGAATTCCCTTGTGGTTGGGTCTTGCTTGCAGGTTTCCTGCAAACATCTTGGTGGCTACTCTGAGCAAAGGATGCGGGATGAGAAGGGCCATTCGTCAGGTCCATTAGGGCTCTTCTTATTTATTAAAACAAAGAATGCTAAAGTGGAGCTTACTTCTGAGGAAACAGAAGATTGCACCAGACAACTTTGTTGGATCAAGCTCCTACTTTTTTATCTGACCCAGATTTCATTATAAAAAAAAGTAGGGCTATGTGTGTCTGATGTGAGGGGCAGGGAATTAATATTACAGTGGTACCTCGGTTTACAAACACAATTGGTTCCGGAAGTCTGTACTTAACCTGAAGCGTACTTAACCTGAAGCGAACTTTCCCATTGAAAGTAATGGAAAGTGGATTAATCCGTTCCAGACAGGTCCGCGGAGTACTTAAACTGAAAATACTCAAACCGAGGCGTACTTAAACTGAGGTATGACTGTGCAAAGGGTTAAAGCACTCCACCCCCTTTCTCAGGGCCCCAGTCCAGATCACCTTCATGGACACAATTTTCTTTTTAAAAAAATGCTAGGAGATTGATGTTTTGAGGGGAGTTGGAATAATGCATGGATGATGGGATTTTTTTAAAATGCATGCCATCCTAGTCACTAATGACTCGGGAAGGGGAAAAATGGTTCTGTTTGCATTTAAAATGCAAACTTACACAATTTGAGCTTTATAAACTAATTTGTGAACTGAAATTTTGAAATTTGAAGTTCTCCCCAATTTGAAATGGCATTTCTCACCCCCCCAAAGTGTAGTAAAAGAGCAAGAGTTAGCAAAACATCCACATAAAATGTGTGGATTCAGCTATTAGCACTGAAAATCATGTGCAAATGATTACATGAGGGGGAAATCTGCATTGTGTAGGGAGAAATACCCATGTAAAGGGGAATTGCAGGGGAACTTGCATACAAAAAGGTGTTTATTAGGAACCATGTGGGTGTGTTATTAGGAGAAAGTTTCATGCAGACTTTTAAAGAACATCACAGATTGGGGAATAAATGAAATGAACTGAGATGAAGTTTGGAACAGTGAGAAATTAAGAAAAAACGAAAGTGACAAAGTTGTGAGCTGATGGGTTTTTGTATGACTGTGATCAAACGCAAACCCCAAACCTACTTTTGGGTCTGGAATGAGGCTGATTGTATTGCCAAGTAAGTCTGCTGCAATAATATCACCTACCATTGCATTTAATAAGCTGCCCAAGAGGATGGAGAAGGTCTGAGTGGTAGAACACTCTCCATGTCCCCTGAGCAATTTTTGTCAAGGCAGGAAACACTGTGGGTATGGCAACAAGCAAATCTTTGGAAGTGGAACTAGACTGGTAGTGATCCCAAGTAAGTTCCAGCTCTTAACTCGGTCATTTTTTCTAAGAAACAGCATCTCACAGTATCTTCCCACACCCCCAAGAACTTGGTCACTATCTCATCCAAGTTGACCACAGGTGAGTAGCTAACCATCCAGGCAGTGTTAGCCTTCTGCATCTGTTTGCCCAAAACATCATCTGCCCTTAGAGTCCTGCTCAGCTCTCTCCCTTGCTTATCACATCCAAAATTTGCAAAGTCTTTTTTTCCTAAGGTGTTTGCCTTTAGCTGTTAGTTGTCGCCAGCTAGCATTTAAGCAAGCCTCTTGTAGCCACCAGTCCCCCTTGAACAAACATGTTTAGCTGAGCCAAGAGGAAATTTTAAACTACATTGCCTGGTCATAGTATAATACATTTAAAAACTTCCAAGTAGGGCTGGGAGAGTCCCCTACCTCAAAAAAACCTGCAAAGCTGCTGCTGCCTGTCAGTGCAGGCAATAATGAGCTAGCTCAGTGGCCTGACTCCAAATAAGGCAGCCTTCCTATGTTCCTATCCTATGCAGTGTCTTAGTGTCTTGCCTATGCTTTCATGCCAATAGAGTTTTGGTTGGTGGGTTCTAGAGGGTAAAAGACCTACTTTCTAGTTTTTGTCATGGAGTGGATCACTGTGTGGCTCTGGGTCGAGCCGGAAAGTCATCTTTGGGGCTGGGACAAGACTAGTGGTGATTCCTGGTAGGTGATGGTCACATCTATTGTTGTTGGGGGGGGGGTTGGACTCTGAGTTACTGGAAGAAATGTGTGCATTTGGTTTTAGAGTGGCACAGGAGCTGATACAAATCTCTAACTTCTATGTGGTTTCTGCTATCAGCATGCAGCAGGGGACTATATTAAATAGAGCGTTTTGGGCTGTCCTTTTTGAGCCAGACTTATCCCAGTTATCTAATATAGGTCCCTCTTGTCCTCCAGATCCACAACCAGCTACCAAAGCTCTGGTCGGATTATTGAAATATTTAAGGTAGAATTTAGAGCTATGTCCACTGCCTCATGTTAGAGAACCACAATCACCATTGATTTCTGAAGGCAGATTCCATTTTCAGATAAGAACTGGAATGGATTGCAAAACTAGATTGTCTACAAGAATCCCAGTACCAAGTAATTTTGCCCATTTCCTTTGGACTGCTTCGTAAAACACATCTAGGTTCTGCAACAAAATGGTGCAGTATATCCTCGTTGCAAGAGTGCAGCATTCCTGACAGACAGGTCTTCCCTTTTCCAAGGTACTTTAACAGATGGGGGAACCTGTGGACCTCCAGATGTTGCTGGACTACAACTCCCATTATCCCTGATCATTGGGTGTGGTTGATGGGAGTTGAAGTCCAGCATTATCTGAGGGAACACCAGGTTTCCCATCCTTGCACTATGAAGATGTAAGGGGCTTCCCCACCTCCTACTTTTCATGTTAATTTTCAAATCAACATTCCTTTGCTGCATAGCATGCTGTCAAGCACCCCCTTGGTTCAGTTAGAAGAAATAAGAGGAAGGGCCTTGTTTCGGTGGAAGAGCATCTGCTTTCTATGCAGTAGGTCCCCAGGTTCAATCCGTGGCATCTCCAGGTAGGGCCGGGAGTGAACCCTGCCTAAAGTCCCAGACAGTCACTGCCAGTCAGAGTAGACAGAACTGAGCTAGAGGGACCAATAGTCTGACTCAGTATATACCAATGCAATTTCCTGTGTTCATGTGAGTTATTCCATACCCTCCAACATTTCTCCAATGAAAATAGGGACGTCCTGTTCAACAACAACAACAACAACAACAACAACAACAACAACAACAACAACAACAACAATTTTATTATGCTCCACCCATCTTACTGGGTTGCCCCAGCCACTCTAGGTTGTGTCCAACATATCTAAAAACATAATTAAACAATAAACAGTTAAAAGGTTTCCTATACAGTCAAACCTCGGTTCTCGAATGGCTCTGTTTTGGAACGTTTTGGCTCCCGAATGCTGAAAACCCGGAAGGAAATGCTCCAGTTTTCAAACATTTTTCAGAAGCCGAATGTTCAATGCGGCTTCTGCTTGAGTGCAGGAAGCTCCTGCAACCAATCAGAAGCTGCGCCTCAGTTGTCAAACGTTTCAGAAGCTGAACAGGCGTCTGGAACGGATTATGTTCGACAACCGAGGTTGGACTGTACAGGGCTGCCTTCAGAGGTCTCCTAAAGGTAGCATAGTTACTTATCTCTTTGGCTTGGGTGGTCATATAACTCCATACCCTTCAATGAATATAGGGACGACCTACCATACCTTCCAATGTTTCTCTGATGAAAACAGAGACGTAAGGAAAAGTGGGACATTCTGGCATCAAATCAGAAACTGGGATGGCTTCTGCAAATCTAGGACTGTCTCTGGAAAACAAAGACACTTGGCGGGTCTGTGATTCACTGTGATATATGATAGGTGATAAATGATAGAAGATGATAGAGATAGATGATAGATAGATAGATAGATAGATAGATAGATAGATAGATAGATAGATGATAGATAGATAGATGATAGATAGATAGATAGATAGATAGATAGATAGATAGATGATAGATAGATAGATAGATAGATAGATAGATAGATAGATAGATAGATAGATGATAGATAGATGATAGAGCTTTAATGAAGCCAATAAAAGTGCCAAAGGTGGGTGAACCACACCAGACCTCAGTAAGTGAGCGTTTGTGTAACTGTAGTTTATTGAACCCTACTGAAGCCAGACACAGAGTTTGATTCTCAATGGAAAGTGGGCTGCTTGCAAACAAAGGCAAGGATGTGTTTCCTCCCTTTCTTGAGTAGCACTTGGGAGAGTCTCTCCATTCCCCTGACTTTTTGTTCCATCATTCACTCACTGTTCTAATTCTCCCAAGCTCTGAGCATTTTTTGTCAAGGTAGGAAGCGCTGTGGGTTTGGTTTTTTTGTCAAGGCAGGGAACACTGTGGGTATATGACTATAAACTTGCATTTGGAAGCGGCACTAAACTGATTATTTCTCCAGGTAAGTTTCCACTCCTTATTCTTTCTTTTCTGCTGTAGCACTCCACCTTCCACACAAACACACAAAAACGGATTTGGTTCACTTCCAAACAATTTTGAGCTGTCAAACTGCATCAGCAAAATGAAATCTGTGCTGGGTTTTATTTCAGCTCTTACTTCAAAGCTCAGCGTTAAGGGAACTAAGGTAGTAAGAGATGGTAGGTTACAGGTAGGTAGCCGTGTTGGTCTGCCGTAGTTGAAACAATTTTTTTAAAAAATCCTTCTAGTAGCACCTTAGAGACCAACTAAGTTTGCCATTGGTATAAGCTTTCGTGTGCATGCACACCTCTTCAGATACACTGAAACATATAAGGGTCTGGTGACTTCTGTTTCAGTGTATCTGAAGAAGTGTGCATGCACATGAAAGCTCACACCAATGACAAACTTAGTTGGTCTATAAGGTGCTACTGGAAGAGATAGTAGGGTGCAAGATGGGTTTTTGAAAGGCTTCAGATCACTGTGGTAATGGGAACACAGAAAAGGTGGTCTTTGGTAGAGGAACAATTCTGCAGGTGAATCCCAGTAAGTTCCTTGGCTGGTTTCCCTTGCTAACAGGAAGTGCCATGTGATGAATTGTTAAGAATGGATGCAAATGATCTGGTGGTCACTATTTGAGTTTTATTTTGCAATAAATCTTATTTAGGGAAAGGGGTTCTTTTTCAACTCTACTCTGTCTGGTCATGTTAAGAATAGTGGTATTTCAGGAATACCTATTTACTTTTAGTATGGGATAGGGTTGACAATTATTTCCCTGCATGCTCCCACCCCAAAAAAAGATAGGAAATGCATCACCCCAAAAGTGGGGAGAAATCTCAAAATAATGGAGCGGCTATGACTAGGCAATTTGTGTGCCTACTCAATTTGCTGTTCAGATGTTTACTGTTCACAGATGTCCCTGCTCTTCCTCCTTATGGTTCTTGATCTTTAAACTGGAATTGGACCAGAAAGTCTTTCAAATAGGGGGCACCTTCAAATAGAAAACTCTCCATGTGGAGCACTACCTCTGTTAAGTAGGACAGGTTCCCACCTCGCCACGAGAAATGAAGAATGTTCTTAGTAGACCAGAACAACAATAATTCTCTTGTGTGCTGAGCAGTTTTTGTCAAGGCAGGAAACACTGTGGTTATGGCAGTAACACTGGCAAGTTAACCTTTGGAAGTGGAACCAGACTGGTTGTGACCCCAAGTAAGTTCCAGCTCTTAATTCCTTCAATTTTTCTAGAAAATAACATCTCAGGGTATTTTCCCACCTCCAAGAAACTTGGTTTCTTTATCTCGCCCAAGCTGAGCACATGAAAGCAAGTGACCAGGGTTGCAAAGCAGTTTCAATTTCCCCCAAAGCATCATCATGCCCTTGGGGTGGGTGGACCACACTGGACCATAGGAAGTGAGCACTGTGAGCATGTGACTTCTTGCTTCTACGGTGCCCTGTGGTTTATTGGACCCTGCTGAGGCCAGGCAGAAAGTTTGATTCTCAATGGAAAGTCAGCTGATTCCGAACAGAACAGAAGCAAGGAGGTGATCGCCACTTTGCTATTGAGTAGAACTTGGAGTATCTCCCCATCCTCCTGACCTTGGGCTCCATCAATGCTTTTTTCTGGGGGAACGAAGGGGTATGCATACCCCTAAACATTTTGTGAATCTTTGTACTTTGTACGGGACTGCCTCTCCCAGTATGCCCCGCAGAGGACATTAAGGTCCACAAATAATAACATACTGGAAATCCCGAGTCACGAGGTGGTTAGACTGGCCTTGACCAGGACCAGGGCCTTCTCAGTACTAGCCCCGACCTGGTGGAACACTCTCTCTCAGGAGACTAGGGCCCAGCGGGAGCTGTCATCTTTTCGTAGGGCCTGCAAGACGGAGCTGTTCCGCTTGGCCTTTGGACTGACTCAGTCTGACCCCGGTGTTACCCTCCCCTAAGGCTTTATCCTACAGATATTTAAATGCACTTGTAGATTCCTAATTTTTTAATTGAATTTCAACATTGTATTTAATCTGCATTTTAATTGAATTTTTTTTTTATGCTTGCTTTGATATTCTTGCTGTTAGCCGCCCTGAGCTCGGTCTTGACTGGGAAGGGCGGGGTATTATTATTATTATTATTATTATTATTGACCATTTACTGTATTTATTTTTCCTGATTTGAGCCAAAAAATAGTGATTTTCTTGAGTCAAAATGAGAGCACCCCTAAACATTTTTAGTAGGAAAAAAACCCCAACCCTGGGCTCCATGGGTAGCTGTTGTTCTGATTCTTCTTGAGATCTGGGCAGTTTTTGTGAAGGCAGGAAGCACTGTGTGACACAGAGCAGTGCCTATAAGCCAGTCTTTGGAAGTGGGACTAGACTGGTTGTGACCCCAAGTAAGTTTCAGTTCTTTACTCTTTCCATTCTTTTGTAACAGTTTGGGGATAACCTCCTATGCCTTAACATTCCCCCCTCACCAAAAAAGAAGACTTAGGTCTCTTCCAGGAATTCATCTTTATAGTGTGCAAATAAGATGCTGGGTAATGGTTTGTGTGTGAGAGAGGTAACATCCATTGTTTTATTGAGCTTCCAATCCAATTCATTTGTGGGGAGATTGTACAATGTCACACCAAGCAATAAAATACAGCCTGTGCACACTTACTTGGGAGTAAGCCTCAGTGCACACAGCAGGACTAGCTTCGGAGCAAGAATGCATAAGATTGTGCCCTAAAATGGCCAACAATAGGATGAAAACTATGAATGATTAAAGCAAGAAGAGCTAAAGACCATATCAGCAAAAGGAAATGTGGGTTGGGTTCCATTTCAGCTCTTGCTTCAAACCCCAGCTTTAAAGGGCTTAAGGTAATCAGGGACAGCAGTGGCAGGGAGAGGGCTTTTTGAAAGGCTGCAGATCACTGTGGGAATACAAACACAAAAAATGCGGTCTTCGGCAGGGGAACCGTTCTGCAGGTGAATCCCAGTAAGTTTCATGGCTGATTTTCGTTGCTAACAGATGGAGAAAAAAGTGTTGTGTGGCTAATTGTTAAGGACAGTTGCAAATGACCCAATGGTGAATGTGGGTTGTGGTGGGTAGGGTTGCCAGACTCAATAGAGGACAGGACTTCTGTGCCTTTAATTGCCCTGCTCTCTTTTGAGTCTGGAAGCCTTAAAGAGAAACCAGCAGACCCTTTGTTTAATTTCCAAGCAAAGGGTCTGCTGGTTTCTCTTTAAGGTTCCCAGACTCAAAAGAGAGCAGGGCAATTAAAGGCACAGAAGTCCTGTCCTCTATTGAGTCTGGCAACCCTAGTGGTGGGGCAAGGGAATCATTCTCACCTCAACCCTGTCTAGTCATGTTAAAAATATTGGTATTTTATTAATACATGTAACCTTTACCATATAGGATAGTACTATTTGTTTGTTTGATTTGCTAGTTGCTTTATCTTGCCCAGGGCAACCCAAAGCAAACAGGCAAACAAAAGCTCCCATATAAATACATTAAAACCAAGAGGAAAAAGAAATACTTTTTAAATATCGCACCCACTTCTAAATGGCCACAGATAAGGGCTTTGTTATAGAGGAAAGGCTTTGCCTGGCACCCTATATTTAAGGATATTTAAGAAAGCCCAGTCATGCACCACAAAAGGAGGGGATGCTTTTTAATGTTTGATGGATTTCTGTATTTTAATATTTTGTTGGAAGCTGCCCAGAGTGGCTGGGGGAACCCGGCCAGATGGGCGGGGTGTGTGTGTGTGTGTGTGTGTGTGTGTGTGTGTGTGTGTGTGTGTGTGTATATATATATATATATATATATATATATATATATATATAATCATGGAGGAAGATGGACTCTGATGTGTGTCAAATTTGCACATGCTAATTATTATGAATAGATTCAGTGGGAGAAATAGGAATATAAGAATTGGCCTCCAAGGACCAGACCCAAACCCATTCTTCTCATATGCTGAGCAATTTTTGTCAAGGCAGGAAACACTGTGGTTATGGCAGTGGTACTGCAGGCAAACTAACCTTTGGAAGTGGAACTAGGATGGTTGTGACCCCAAGTAAGTTTCAGCTCTTAATCCCTTCCATTTTTCTTTCTTTTTTAAAAAAATGCAAGTCTTGATGCGTGAATACCCATGTATTTGCACTCCCAAGAACTTAGTGTTTATCTCCTCTAAATGGAACAGCATCAGTTCCCCAAACCATCGACATAATCTTGGGGTGTGGGGACCAAAATGAACTACAGTGAGTGAGTGTTTGTGTGACTCGTTGTTAAGAGGATGCTCTGTTGTTTATTTGCCCCTGCTGAGACCAGACAGAAAGTTTGGTTCTCGGTGGAAAGTGGGCTGCTTGGGAACTGAAGAAAGGAGGTGCCCCCCACCCTTTTGAGTAGGAATTAGAGAGTCTTCCCATTCCCCTGAACTTTCATTCCATGGCTCACTCATTTTTCTATTTACAGTGGTACCGTACCTTGGTTTAAGAACAGTTTTAGTTTATGAGCAACTTGGATTAAGAATGCTGCAAACCCAGAAGGAGGCGTTTTGGTTTGTGGGCTTTGCCTTGGAAGCAGAACATGCTTCGCTTCCTGTTGAGTGTGTTCCATTTGTAAATCGAGTCCCCCGCTGCTATGGGAAAGCACGCCCTGGTTTAAGAACGCTTTGGTTTAAGAATGGACTTTCGGAACGGATTAAGTTCGTAAACCAAGGTACCACTTGAGCTCTAGGCAATTTTTGTCAAGGCAGGAAGCACTGTGGGTCTCAGGGGACTGGCTATAAGCCAGTCTTCGGAAGAGGCACTAGATTGGTGGTGACTCCAAGTAAGTTCGAGCTCTTTATTCCTTCCATTCTGTTGCAGCAGTTCAAGGATACCCTCCTATCATAAGCAAACTCCCACCTCCAAAAAAATGGGATTTGGATCATTTCCAGGCAACCTGATTATTGAGCTCTCATTCTGAGGTTGTGCACAAAATTGTAGTGTGCACGTGTGATAAGATGTTGTTGTTGTTGTTGTTGTTGTTGTTGTTTAATCATTTAGTCGTGACCAACTCTTTGTGACCCCATGGACGAGAGCACGCCAGGCCCTCATGTTCATAGCTTTGAGAACACTGTCCAACCATCTCGTCCTCTGTCGTCCCCTTCTCCTAGTGCCCTCAATCTTTCCCAACATCAGGGTCTTTCCCAGGGAGTCTTCTCTTCTCATGGGGTGGCCAAAGTATTGGAGCCTCAGCTTCAGGATCTGTCCTTCCAGTGAGCACTGAGGGCTGATTTCCTTAAGAATGGATAGGTTTGATCTTCTTGCAGCCCATGGGAGTTTTGATGTTGAGCTTCAGACCATATTTTGTGCTCTCCTCTTTCACCCTCATTAAAAGGTTCTTTAATTCCTCCTCGCTTTCTGCATAGCTGCCAAGTTTTCGCTTTTCTCGCGAGGAAGCCTATTCAGCATAAGGGAAAATCCCTGTAAAAAAGGGATAACTTGGCAGCTATGGCTTTCTGCCATCAAGGTTGTGTCATCAGCATATCTGAGGTTGTTGATATTTCTTCCGGCAATCTTAATTCCGGCATGGGATTCATCCAGTCCAGCTTTCGCATGATAAATTCTGCATATTTATTTAGCATTCAGTCTTATTTGTTTGCAGGGAGGATATACAAGTCTCACATCAAGGAGTACATGCTTACTTGGGGGTTAGCCCCATTGAACACAGTAGGGGTGCCTTCCAAGTAATCTTGCCCATGATTCCATCATAAAAAGACCAGCTATATGGCAATAACTAGGAATGCTTAATGCAATAGTGATTGGAATTGAATTCTTGCTTCAAAACTCAGCCTTAATGTATCTCAGGCAGTCAGGGATGTCAAGGGCTTTTTGAAAGGCTTCAGATCACTGTGGGAATATCAATGGAAGAAAGGTGGTCTTTGGTGGAGGAACATTTCTGCAGGTGAACCCCAGTAAGTTTCATGGCTGATTTTCTCTGCTAAGAGATGCAGCCAAAAGTCTCATGTGCCTGATTGTTAAAGACAATCACAAATGACCCAGTTATTTATTTATATT
This sequence comes from Zootoca vivipara, assembly GCF_963506605.1. NCBI lineage: Eukaryota > Metazoa > Chordata > Lepidosauria > Squamata > Lacertidae > Zootoca > Zootoca vivipara. Next base: position 45,434,025 of record NC_083288.1, read on the forward strand.
TATTAATTTTGTAAAATCTATACACCACTTGACTGTAGGAAACAAAACAAAACTCTCAAAGCATTTTACAAAATTATTCTTTATTTCTCTGTAATCTTTACCATGTAAGACTGGGTGCCCAATTATGCACACACACCCAGCGAAAGAGGGAATGTATCACCCAAAAAAACATCAAAAGATGGTGCCAGTTTGTGTAAAATTTGCATGTGCTATTTTTTTATTAATAGATGGGATTTTAAAAAATAATCCATATAACTTAATTTTCAAAGAGAACTAACATATTTTTTCATTCTGACTCGTGTGCCTGCTCAGCCTACTGTCTAGAGCCTTTAGATGCTAGCTGTGGATGATCAGCAATCTCATGGACCTCCTTGGACAGCTCAGTGGGTTAGAATGTGGTGCTGATAACACCAAGGTTGCAGGTTCAATCCCTGTATGGGACAGTTGCATATTCCATTTTTGCAGGGGGTTGGACTGGATGATCCTCATAGTCCCTTCCAACTCTACAATTCTATGGTGTCCTTGCACTTTCAAATAGAAGACTGTCCTCTTACGTACAACCCACCAAAGTAGGATGCATTCTCACCTTTCCACAAGAACTTAGTCCAGAGCCTTGTGCTGAGTAATTTTTGTCAAGGCAGGAAATACTGTGGTTATGGTGGGGGTGCTGAGAAGTTAATCTTTGGAAGTGGAACCAGACTGGCTGTGAGCCCAAGTAAGTTTCAGCTCCTCATTCCAGTCTGTTGTAACAGTTCAAAAACATTTTGGTAACTTTCAGATAAGCTCTTTATTGAGGATTCCTCTTGAGAGTGTGCACCAAATTTGCACAATCTCTGTGCGCTGTGCAACACCCATGTTTTATTGAGCTTTCAATCTGATTTGTTTGCAGGGAGCTTATAGCAATGAAATGTAGCCCAAAACTGTGTGTGCTTACATGGGAGTAAGCCCCATTAAACCCAGTGGGATTGATTTCTGAGTAAGCGTGTGCATATGATTATACCATAAAATGACCATCTATAGGACACCCCCAAAAAAGTGTTTGGTTTTGTCTGGTTTTTTAAAAAAGTGATCAGCTAAAAGCTGCATCAGCAAAAATATATGTTGGATTATATTTCAGTATGTGCTTCAAATTTCAACCTTAAGACAATTTAGGTGGTCAGGTATTGCCAGGTGCAATATGCCTTTTTTAAGAGATTCATAGCATTGTGGGAATCATAGCTGCCAAGTTTTCCCTTTTCTCGCGAGGAAGCCTATTCAGCATAAGGGAAAATCCCTTAAAATAAGGGATAACTTGGCAGCTATGGTGGGAATACAAACACAAATGTGGTCTTTGGTGGAGAAACTCTTCTGCAGGTGAAATTTAGCAGTGCTTTTTTCTGGGGGGGGGGTGTGCAGGGGTGCGCATACCCCTAAACATTTTGTGAATCTAAGTTTGGCTTCATTGAGGGGCAGTATTTCAATATGAGTAGGAAAATGAGATTACCCCTAAACATTTTTTTTTAAGAAAAAAAGCACTGGATTTCAGTAAGTTCCATAGTTGCTTTTCTTTGCTAACAGTTGAAGGAAAAGGTTTAATGTGACTAATTGTTAAGGATGGTTGCTAATGTGATAGGTGTGGGTTGTGTTTCCTTTCAGCTCTTGCCTTGAAAGCCAGCCTTAATGAACCTTAGGTAGTCAAGGAGAGAAGAGTGCTAGAGGGGTTTTTGAAAGACTTCCTATCACTGTGGGAATACAAACACAAAAGTGGTCTTTGGCGGGGGAACCCTTTTGCAAGTGAATCCCAGTAAGTCTCACAGTTGATTTCCTTTGCTAACTAATGGAGCAAAAAGAGCCATATGGCTGATTGTTAAAGATGGTTACAAATAACCTATGGAAGTTATCGATTTTGTGCTCTAGCTCTCTTGCTCTCTCTCTCGCTCTCTCTCTCTCTCTGTGTGTGTATTAACAATAAATCTTATTCAGGGAAGGGAATCATTCTCACCTCTGCTCTGCCTACTGTTAAAAAATAGGATAGGATGTTCAGTTATGCACTGCCCAAAAATGAACCACATATATAAAGAAGCACATGCATCACCAAAAAAGTGGCAGAATGGAAGCAGGTTTGCATATAACTAGCAGATGCTAATCTATATGAATAGATGCCTTTGTAGAGATAATGGGTAGAATTCAGCTAACATTTACTCAGAGTAGATTATCCTCTGCGAAGTAGAACAAAAGCCCAGCTCTGTGAAACAGATCCTTTCTCCTTGCATTCTGAACAATTTTTGTCAAGGCAGGAAACACTGTGGGAATGGCAATGCTGTTTCCAAGCCAATCTTTGGAAGTGGAACGAGACTGGTGGTGGTTCCAAGTAAGTTCCAGATCTTAATTCCTTCCATTTTTCTAAACGAAAAGAAAAATGCAGCTAAGAGCATCTTCCCACACACTTGCAGTCCCAAATACTTGGTCTTTATCTCACCCAAGTTGAGCATCAGCATGACCTTAGAACTCTATTCATCTCTCTCCCTTGCTTAGAACCACAGTACCCCATGTTTTCTAGCAAATGCAGAGCTCAGAGCAGAAGTCACATCTGCAGAAGGTGCAGAAGTGCAAGCGAGAGTTGAGATTTTTTTCAGTAGGAGCAGGATGCAAATTCCATCAAGAGGACTAGAGACTTCAAGAAATGGAAATTGAAATGCATGCACTAAAACTGGAAGACTGTGAGACAACATGGGGCCATGGGCAACTACTTAATACCAAGTTGGACCATTGGCCCATGTAGCTCGGGATTGTCTAGAGTGATTGATAGCCGCTATCCAGAATTTCAGGCAGGACCCTTCACCAATATTATTTGGAGATGCCAGGGGTTGAATATGTGGCCTTGTGCAATGCAGATGCTCGTTTATTGGCCTTGCTGAGTCCTGAAAAGTGTACAAAATTAGGAGGTTAATTCCAGTAGAAAGCAGAGGAAATGCTACCTTATCCTTTAAACTGGGTGCCTCCATTTTGGTTTCTGGTGAAGAGAAGGGAACTTTCTATTTTGGAAATGATTCCTCAGCTTGGATACCTGAAAATCTACAAATGACCCCCCCACACACACACACACCTCCACCTCCCCAGTTCTAGACTTCACTCAGAGTTCTGCAGGGTGATTTTTGTCAAGGCAGGAAATACTGTGGGACTCCCAAGGCTACAGGTACACCTTTGGCAGTGGGACTAGGCTGATTGTGACACCAAGTAAGTTTTTTAAGCCTACCTTACTTCCATTGTTCAAGATAACGAAAAATTCAGAATTATTTCCCCCACGTTACACACATCTGCACCCCCAAAGTGTTCCTTTCAGACCTCTGCTCCGTTCAGACCTTCCTTTCCCTCCATTGAAGTGAATGGATCCTGCTTAGAAATCTGTAGCTGTTTACTGGAACTCATTCTGGATGGCTTCCACAATCCCAGTCCTGAGGTGTTTTGTTTTTCTGCGTGAGAAGTGGCCAATACAGTACACCAGTTTCTCATAGCTGCCAAGTTTTCCCTTTTCTCGCGAGGAAGCCTATTCAGCATAAGGGAAAATCCCTGTAAAAAAGGGATAACTTGGCAGCTATGCAGTTTCTATCACCCTTGCTGGAGTTTTTGTCTTAGACTCAACCACTGTGTGAATGTTGGAGCTGGTAACAAACTTGTCTTTGGTGGTGGCTCAAGACTTCTCATCTCACCTAGTAAGTTTCATGGAGGAGATGGAGCTCCTTCAGATAACTCATTTTTTGAGTGTTTGTCCTGATTTGTTTGCACAAATCCAACATAGAGGTTAGACTATGCTTTTATTGAAGATTTGTTCTGAGTTGTTTCCAGGGAGGTTGTACAACAACGAGGATTCATCTTGATAGGCTTCCCAGTTAATCATTGGTGCATCCCAATTTCAGTGCATATCCTCATCTCTTTTTTCCCCCAGAAAAAGGTGGATGTTTTGTGTCAGTGCACTTTAAGCCACTTTAACTATGCAAACTTAAATGCCTAGTATGTGCTTGAATCTCTCCCATCTGGAGGCAGGAGGACCTAGAGAGGAAAGGAATCTATTGGGCTGGAGAGATGAGGATGGGTCTGTCACTGACCTTCCTTCTGCTTAGACAAAAGGATGCTAAAATGAGACTTACTTCTGAGGAAACAGAGGGTTGTACTGGATAGGGTTGTATCCAATTCAGAGTAGACCCACTGAACATGACTAACTTAAACTCATCCATTTCAATGGGTCTCTTCTGAGAAGGCCTTAGTTGGATACAACCCATGGGTCATATCCACACCAAACATTTAAACACACGTCTTCCCTCAAAGGATCCTGGAAACTTTAGTTTCATCCTCACAGAGCTACAATTCCCAGGACCCTTAACAAATGACAGTCCCCATGTTTCTTTGGAGAAGTTCATTTGCTTTAAATGTGTGTTAAATTCGCTTAAAACATGTGGTGTGGGTGTGAGTATAGTGCTTACCTTTCCTGGATTGGGATGGGCGATATTATTATTAGTTATTCTTTTCATCAAAAACTTGGTATTGAGGGAAATCTCACTACTTGTACATATCAGGCTTGACTGTGGAGCTTTTAATTCTCTTTCTTGGATTCTGAAATTTCATGTGAAAATCTTGGGGTAAGGGGAAAGAGAATTCCCCAAATCAAAATTTCAGGATTTGATATATGAATATTTAAAGTTTTGAAGGACTTTTTTTCCAGGCTTACCTATGATAGATTCTGAAGTTAGAACATCCCACTGCATTCTGAAGGTCTCTAGAATTCTGCTTCAGCTGTTGCTGCAGATCTGGTCCCTAAATACTAGTCAGGAAGTCTTTTTTAAAAAAAAGTTTTTGAAGGGCCTCCAATCACTGTGTGAATACAGCTGCAAGAAATATTATCTTTGGTAAAGGAACCATTCTGAGGGTGAATCCCAGTAAGTACCATATTTTGTGGTGGACTGAATAAGCAGGACTTGAAATGTTATGCAACTAATTGATACTCAAGAAACGCCAGAGCCCTACTGCAGGCATAGGCAAACTCGGCCCTCCAGATGTTTTTGGGACTACAACTCCCATCATCCCTGACCACTGGTCCTGTTAGCCAGGGATGATGGGAGTTGTAGTCCCAAAACATCCGGAGGGCCGAGTTTGCCTATGCCTGCCCTACTGGATCAGGCCAAAGACCCATTTAGTCCAGCATTCTGTTCTCACAGTTTCCAACTAGATGCCCAGAATGGGAAGCTCCCAAAAGCATTCTCCCCACTTGTGATTCACAACAACTGGTGCCCAGAGACATACTGACAGCGTAGGAAGAGCATGACCATCTTGGCAATTGATTTGTGATCACTGTGAGTTGAGTAGTATGAGAATGGAATAGACCTCCCAGTCACAAGAGATTCAGTGCTTAATGACTGAAGGTCAGAGGGGACAAGGCCATCAGTGGGTGTTGCCCACCATGGCTATGTTTCTCCTCCACTGCTGAGAGGCAGTATTGTTCTGAATCCCAGTTGCTGGCAGCCGTGGTAGAGGAGAAGTTCTGCTTGCAGGTTTCCTATCTGAGCATCTGCTTGGCCACTGTGAGGCTGGGATGCTGGAGTAGATCAAACCCTCCAAGCATCCCTGTTTTCCAGGGAGAGTCCCATATTCTGCAAATCTGGTTTGATCCCAGAATGTTCTGGTTTCCCTAAGGACATCCCTATTTTCATCGGTGAGATGTAGGAGAGCATGGTAAGATGTCTCTAGTTTCATTGCAGAAATGTTGGAGGGTATGGAGTTATGCGACCCCCGAACCATGGAGATAAGTAACTATACAACCTTTATAAAAAAACTTCCTTCAGTAGCACCTTAAAGACCAACTAAGTTTTTATTTTGGTATGAGCTTTCGTGTGCATGCACATTTCATCAGATACAGTGTGCATGCACATGAAAGCTCATACCAAAATAAAAACTTAGTTGGTCTTTAAGGTGCTACTGAAGGAAGTTTTTTATTTTGTTTCGACTCAGACCAACACGGCTACCTACCTGTATATGCAACCTTTAGAAGACATCTGAAGGCAGCCCTGTATAGGGAAGGGTTTTTTTTTTAATCTTTAATGTTTCGTTATGTTTTTATATATGTTGGAAGCCACCCAGAGTGTCTGGGACAACCCAGTCAGATGTGTGGGGTGTAAAGAGTAATGGTGATGATGTCCCCGGTGGTATTTTTCGAGAAAAAGAGGTGCCTGAACTCACCATGAACGCCTCCCTTGTTCTCTTATAATGGCAATGGTGCCCACTTGAGAAGTGCCAGAACTGAGCTACAGTGAATTTTGGCTGAAAAAAAGCCCTGGACATCCCTATTTTCATCAGGAAAATGTTGGAGGGTGTGCTAGATGATCCATTAGGCTCTTCTTGTGTTTGTGTACTTGTAGGAACTCGGATATTTCTCCAGTCCAAGGATTCCTTGTGGGTGCATGGAGGGGCTGCCATTGTGAGTGCAGAAGACCTCCCAGCCACAAGAAATCCAGTGCTTAATGACTGTAGGTGCATGACAATATCTAGAGTGTGTTGAGTTTTTTCTAGGGGGCTGCATTGCTGCGAGTACCTCAAACTACAAATTCATCTTTGGGTCTCGTACATGGCTCACTGTCCTGCCAATACATTATTACATAATACATTTGACGATGGGGATGAGGTGCCAGAATTCTTTGGGGGAAGCCATGACTGTCTAAAGTGGTATCACAGTGATTTAAATGTATGTTGTAAGTGTGGCCAAGGTCTGCACTGGTCAAAAATTCATTTTCAGTGTATAGCCTTAGAAAGAGTGTGGCATGGAGGTTTGTCCTCAGAATTCATTACTGCCACTGGAACAGAAGTGAGCGGAATTCTATAAACCCGACGGCATTGCCATTCCCTCACCTCTTAGGTAGTTCCACTCTCCTGTTAGATTCCTCCTTCCCTCTTGAGCAGGTTTTGTCAAGGGAAGAAACACTGTGTGTCTAGTGGCAGCTTCAATAAGCTAACTTTTGGAAGTGGGACCAGACTGCTTGTAACGCCAAGTACGTTTCAGCTTTTGTTTCTTCCATCTTGCTAGTTGTTAGCTGTCTGCAAAAACTTTCCACACCACACACACTTGTACCCTCCCCAAATAATTGCTGCCAAGCAGATTATTCAGTGTGGGCATCTGTGAACAGATAGTATCACCATTCCCCCTTAGGGTGCTTTCAATCTGTCGCTATTTTGTGGGTGAGGTTCAGTTGCATAGCAGCAAATTCAGGCTGCAGAATTTAAGTGGATTTGACACTGTTGCACAAAAAATTGGATTCCCCCACCCCCACAAAAAACCACTCAATACTTTTTGCACTAAGAAAATGCACTTGAAAGTGTGGGTAGCAATTGCTCGGAGTGGCTTCATATAAGCCTTTATGGAGGGTAAGACTATCAGTGGCTCCTAGCCATGATGCCTATGTCCTACTGCCATTTTCAGAGGCTAGTATATGCCTCTGAATTCCAGTTGCTGGGAATCACAAGTCCCCAAGTCCTGCATTTGGGTTTCCCATAACGGACATCTATTTGGCCACTGTTAGAAGAAGATACTGAACAAGATGGGTCTTTGGACCTCATGCAGCAGCCTCTTCTCATGTCATGTGACCTCCTCACAATGAATGCCCAATAAACAGGTCATCTGGAAGCAACCTTAGATTCCATCTTTTGTTAAGAACCTGGCCCTTCATTCCTGACATTCTGCTCTGAAAAGCAGTTCAGGATAGCATCTCACTTCTAACTGACACTTGAAACCCCAAATACTTAAAATCATAGAATCATAGAATTGTAGAGTTGGGAGGTACCACGAGAGTTATCTAGTCCAGCCCTTTGCAATGCTGGAATTGGTTAGCCCAACATGGGGCTCAAACCCACGACCCTGGGATTTAGGGTGTCATACTCTACCAATTGCTCTATCCCAGCTTTTTTTGCCATTCTTATCCAAGTTGAGCACAGAGGAAAAATAAGCCTGACTGTGGTAGCTGTCAAAGAGACATCAGTACCTCGAGAGCACCAGACATTTTTGTCAAGGCAGGAAACACTGTGGGTATACTGGTGGTTTCAACAAAATTACCTTTGGAAGTGGAACACAACTTCTTGTGACTCCAAGTAAGTTTCAGCTATGATGAATTCTGATAGAAAATAGAAGTTCCCCTCACACACCTGCACACACAGACCCCCCCCCCAAAAAAGCCTTGGTCTGTATCATATCCAAGTTGAGCACAAGGGAGCAGCTAAGCTGGCAGTGCTAGTCTCCAGAGCAGCATCGATTTCCCCAAAGCATCATTGCTCCCTTAGAGCTGCTTACATTCCAAATACCTAGTAACACTCCATATCTAGTAAAGGTTATGGGTCTTGTAGCCATCAGTGCCCACTAAACAGACGTCGGCTAGCTGTAGCAAATATCATCTCTCATTGTATGATGACAATAATAGAAACAGCTATGGGAGAGATATAGTTATATATGTCCTGTCTTCCCGAGGCTGCTGTGTCAGTCTATTGCAGCTGAAAGAACAAGGCATCTTAGAAGCCAGCAAATATATCATTGCATAATTTAAAAAAATTCCTTCAGTAGCACCTTAAAGGCCAACTAAGTTTTTATTTTGGTATGAGCTTTCATGTGCATGCACACTTCATCAGATACACTGAAGCAGAAGTGTTTCATGTGAAACATGAAATTGCATAATTTAAGGTGCCCCCCCCCAAAAAAAATTTCCCTGATAGTTGTTGTTGTTGTTTAGTCATTTAGTCGTGTTCGACTCTTCGTGACCCCATGGACCAGAGCACACCAGGCACTCTTGTCTTCCACTGCCTCCCGCAGTTTGGTCAAACTCATGTTCGTAGCTTCGAGAACACTGTCCAACCATCTCGACTTCTGCCGTCCCCTTCTCCTAGCGCCCTCAATCTTTCCCAACATCAGGGTCTTTTCCAGGGAGTCTTCTTTTCTCATGAGGTGGCCAAAGTATTGGAGCCTCAGCTTCAGGATCTGTCCTTCCAGTGAGCACTCAGGGCTGATTTCCTTCAGAATGGATAGGTTTGATCTTCTTGCAGTCCATGGGACTCTCAAGAGTCCCCTCCAGCACCATAATTCAAAAGCATCAATTCTTCAAAGAATTCCCTGTTAGTTACTATATTTCAATTACATGCTGACAGTGTGCTAGGCACTGTACAAGAATTGCAAAATGCTGTGGTCCCTGTCTAAAATTCTTATAAATATTACTGATGCCAATTCTTATAAAGCCAAAGATGGTCTCATACTTATTTCTTAGTAAATTCTGTTTACAAGAGCCTGAGAATCTCACCTAAAATCTATGGAGAAGAAAGTTTCTCAAGCTTGCAAGGATCAGCTTAAACTGGGTTGCATTTTGGGGGTAGAAAATTAGGGTTTCTTTGCACTCTAAAATTTAGGAGCTTTTTTTTGAAGTGCAAAGTGTATTATACGATTTTGGTTTACAATCCCAGAGCCTATCTTCTTAACAAACTTGGGATCTGCATCACTGCATGAGTTTATGTTGAAGCATAAACCACTGTGTGAACGATGGTTACAAGATTATATTTGGCTCTGGAACCAGGTTGACTGTCCAGCCTTGTAAGTCTCTTCTGTTTGCCTGAATCTTCACACCTAATAGCAAGCAGATTGCCTTTTCAGTTCCCCTTCCATTCACCTTTGATTGTAGGATACTAAGAAGAGAACCATTACATTATTCAGTTTGTTATTGCATTTCTGCAACCATGGAGCAAACCTTTTTTATTTTCTGGGTCTGTTGCCAGAGCATCTTTGATTGCTTCTAGGTGGAGAGACATAAAATGTGAGGACTAGAAACTTTAAACTCATAGGGGAGCCCGTTTCATGTTAGCCTGTTCCAGCTGAACTTGATCAATTTATTGGTTCAGACTGATGCCTCTGTATTCTAGCATTGTGTAACTAACAGTGATGCAGAAAGTTCAGCTGGATGATAAATGGGGGAAATATATATTTCTTCTTATCTTTGCTACAGTTGCTTTAAGGAAGTAAAGGGAATGTTTGCAAATAATTATTCAGCATGGGTATCTAAAATCCAAGAGCAAAACTTTCACCCCTTTTGTTTCATTTTTGTGTGTCAGCCTTCTCCTTGTTCCCAGGGCAATTTTTGTCAAGGCAGGAAACATTGTGGGTCTGGCACTGGTCTTTACAAAGTAACGTTTGGAAATGGAACTAGGCTGGTTGTAACTCCAAGTAAGTTTCAGCTCTTAAATTCCTCCAATTTTGTTAGAAATAGCCACTCTGGGTATCTTCCCTGACACTTGCAACCCCCACCCCACCCCACTTGGTTTTTACTAGATCCAAGCTGAGCATGGGAGAGCAAACAGGCAGATAGTGCTAGTCTCCAAAACAGCATCATTTCACCCAAAACATCACCATGCCCTCAACTCGGCTCTCTCCCTTGCAAGTTAGCGAATCTGGCAATACTTTGACCATTTGGAAGCTAACTAGTGAGAACCAGGCATTTAAGCAAATCTCTTGTAGCCACCAGTACCTGTTAAATAAACATACTAAGCTATTAGCTACACAAAAGCTCATGTGTTAAGCTTATGTTGTCTGACCATAATATAGCATAGAAATGTAGAAATGTAGAAATCTACTGCAAGAGCTGAGCATCTTCTTTGCATGGAGAAGGTTAAATCCCTGCCATTTCCAGTTTAGGTCCGGGAATTTGCAAAGTGATTAGAAAATGTGAAGAACTGGATTTAAGATTGGGGGGAAAGGAGAAATTGAGATGCTGAAATAGCATCAAATGTGGGGGGAAAGGTTCTGTAGTTATGAAGAACTACAGGTGACCTAATTATTACAGTGGGATTTCCAACAAGCTACTTTGAAGTGGGGAATAGTTTTGACCCTGAATCATTATGAAAAGGGTAACCCTTTTTTTAATAGTACCCCTGGTCATTGGAAGAAGAAAAGACGGCTAATAGGTTCAGAAAACTTATCACTTCCCATTTAGCTCAGCATTCAGTTTCCAACAATGGCCCAGAACTGTAAATAAACCCAAAATGGTTTTACTCAAAGGATTAAGGGATTAACAGGGCTGCAAATGAAGCAGGCAGTGTATTCCAACATCAGACTGCATTGGAAACAGTGGAAATATATGGATAACTTCCCACTCTGTTACAATATTAGACTTTCGGGCAGAACAACAAAAGGAGCAGGCCAGGGCAGATAGGCAGGTTCATTGCTGCAACCCAGAAGAATGGTTTGTATGCAACGTATTTCCCAATATGCAGATAGCCACAGATGTTGCACTGTATGAGTTTACGCCAGGGTTTCCCAAACTTGGGTGTCCAGCTGTTTTCGGACTACAACTCACATCATCCCTATCTAGCAGGACCAGTGGTCAGGGATGATGGGAATTGTAGTCGACAAACAGCTGGAGATCCAAGATTGGGAAACCGTAGTTTACACTAAAGTGAAAATCACAGTGTGGATCAAGGTCAGAAAATGACATTTGGATCTGGGACAAGATTGCTTGTCCTGTCCTGTAAGATTGTTTTGTTTCCTTGAAATCAACCACACATGCAAAATACATTTCCTCCTTTTACCATTCCGCTCTTCGGGCTTATTTGCACCCTTGTTTGCCCATCTTTCCCCCCCTATCTTTAGTGCTGAATCAGCAAAAACAGCATTGATGTTTCCAGGAATTGCAGTTCAAATGTAGAACTAAAGAGCAGGTTTTCTGGGGTGAAGTGGCAGAAGTGTGGGCAAGCCCTCCATTTCATTCTTGCACCAGTTTTCTTATATGCTGGACTTATTTTTTTTTGTTAAGGCAGGAAGCACTGTGAGTATACTAGTGGCACTTACAAGCTAACCTTTGGAAGTGGAACTAAACTGTTTGTGACTCCAAGTAAGTTTCAGCTGTTGACTCCTTCCATTCTGCAGGAAAGTAGCGTCATAAGAATATCCCCCAAGACTCTTGCACCTGCAAGTAGAGATGGGTGTTGAATTCTGCTCAGTTTGCATTTCTAGATGAATCTACCTAATTCGCACACCCTAAAGCAGTGTGTGAACTGAAACACAACCATCCTTTGAAAGGAGCACTGCTTCAAAATTTGCAACCGAGTACCAGAATGAATATTCGTGGCATAGCTGCCAACTTTCCCCTTTTTTTAAGGGAAATTTCCATATTCCGAATAGGATTCCTCGTGAGAAAAGGGAAAAGTTGACAGCTATGAATGGTAAAGTAAATGAGTAAAATGAGAGTAGAAACACAGGCAGTCTCCTTCAGCATTAGATTCAAAAATCAAATTTTATTAAACGGTCAGAGACCAAATCAACTCATACAACTATTCAACAAAGGATAACACAGAAATAAACAGAGGACAATTTCAATACAAATTAGGCCATAACAACACTTTAAAATTAAAGGACATAGATAAAATTAGATATTTGCATTCGCCTGCGTATTGACATTGGAAAGCTCTTGTTTCCTGCGTCTAATAGCAGAGACACAGAATTTGGCAACATTGATCGTAATTTCAGGGACCTTGTCTTCTACCAAGGCTCTCAGACATTGGGATACTGGTTCATTTTTAAGCTTTTGTAAGGCTGGCGTGATAAAGGTCAGGCGTAGATCCTCGTAGAAACTGCGGTGCAGCAATACATGCAAATTTGTTTCCACTCCTGATGAGCCACATGGGCAAACGCGTGACTCATACGGTTTACCCTCATACCTGCCTAGCAACAGGGCGGAGGGCAACACATTAAATCTGGCCAAAGTAAAGGAATGTCTATACTTGGGTATTTGCAGTTTTGCCAGGTAATTTGCGGGTGAGAACCCTCTCCCAAAATCTCTTATTGTGGCATGTTTGTCCATTTTGCCCATATGACACTGCAGCTCCACATCCCTAATACGTTGGAGCACTTGACTCTCTCGTATCCTGCCACAACCAAGATCTGTGGAGAAAATCCCAAGCTTCTTATCTTTTCGAACAGGGAAACTTTCCAGCTAGAATGATAGGTGTCTAACAATGTTAAAGGTGCCAACCCAGCCGGGAAGAAGATAAGTTTTAACCAGTAGTGTATCTTTAAGATCCACAGCCGCGCGTTAACGGGTAGTTGTCCAACTTCTAAGCAGATGGCTATATTAGATACACCGGGGGGGGGGATCACCAATAGACAGCGGTAGGATTTGGTTCGAAATGCCTCCACCGGCGCGAAATTTTTAAAACTCAGCATTAGATTGTGTTGGAAACAATGGATAACTTTTCATGCTACTACAATGTTCGACTTAGAGGCAGGGCAGGTAGGAAGTGGTGTTGTTCTTTGTGCAAAGTATTCTCCAATATGTGCACTCTCACACATGTTGCATTGCATGAGTTTATGCTAAAGGGGAAATCACTGTGTAAATTTTGGAAACAAGGTGACATTTGGATCTGGGACAATGTTGCTTGTCGTGCCACGTAAGTTTGTTTTGTTTGCTCAAAAGCAGCTACATTCCCCCCCCCCAAAAAAAATCAGTTAATTCCTTCATTTTCTGTTTTGCTTGCATTATTGCTTTAAAAAGCAATATTTTTCCAGTAGTGCCTTTATGCTTTTCCATAAAAATATAAATAAATGATCCATGTGCAGCAGAGCTGAAATAAACATTGAAGAAAATTCACTAGTGATGATTTAGATGGCCACAGACCTTTTCTCAATCATTTTATTATTGTTTGGGCTTGTGAACATTTCACCCATGGGGGAGTTAAGTAAAAGGCAGCTATGCCTTGGATTCTGTAAGTTGATATGGCATATTGTCATCCTACAAGGCTTCCACACATTTTAGATTACAAAGTAGTTCTCTGTGTGGGATTTCAAAAATAGAAAGTGAAAATGATTTCAAATTCTGTGGCCCCACTAAAACGCGGTTAATGGTTTGAATCTGGTCACGTAGTGAAGAACTTCCTGTCTTGTTTACTGAGAACAGAAGAGGTAAACCAACCAGTCCAGGAAGATTATTATTTTTAATTTAAAAATAATGAGTTGCCTACAGCTGTGCAAGAAACATTATGGAGTTGTTGTTTTGTAATGGAGGAGAAGGCTATCATGTTGGCTATGTGCCACCTTCAATATCAGAGGAAGTATGCCTCTGAATATTAGTTACTGGGTTCATAAGTCAGAAAGTGCTCTGCTCCTGTTTGTGATTGAGCACTTGTTAGGGGAGAAATTAAATTTTCTTTATATTTTAATGCTAAACTACATAATTCACACTTATTGAATTTTCATAAGGCTTTTTTAAAAAATCATGAATTGATGCAGACATGTAAAGAGGTGAAGTTAAGACTGGAAAAATTAGAAACTAGGAGAAACCGAAATTGACATGGCATGGTTGGCGTTTCACCCGCTATGCACCTCTGTCGCTCCTCCCACTTTTGCTTTGGTCCCACGCACTTTATGCCTCTGGCCTCACTCACCATTGGCCTGGAAAGTTGCCCATCAGGGAATGTGGTCCTCAGGCTGAAAACATGGATAGCTGATATACAGGGGAATGTTTCTGAGAGAGGAAGTAGTCCCCGAGGGTCCTGCTGGGTTTTTGTAATGGCCTGTATGACTGTGAATAGTGGAGGCTCCAATTACAAAATCACTTTCGGAAAAGGCACGAGATTGGTTGTGGAGCCAAGTAAGTCATTTTCAATCTATGAGAAACATGAGTGTGTATTTTATATGTGCTCAGTATGCCCTCCAGCCAGCAGAAATATCATTTCAAAAGATGCATTCTGGATCAGACTGAAAGTTCTATCTAATCCAGGGTTGGAGGACCTGTGGCTGTCAAGATATCGTTGGACTCCAGCTCCCATCATCCCCAACCAGATGGCTAATGGCCTGGGTGATGGGAGCTTTAGTTTGACAACATCTAAACAGCTGCCGGCCCCCCACTCCTGCAAAATGAGACCTCCAAGGATGATAGAGAGCTCCCTGCTTCCACCTGCAAAGGTGCTTTCCCCAGCATGCTCCTTCTGTATCTGCTTCTCCCATGGAAATTGAGTGTTTCAGGCATGGGACATGCTAAATGCTCACTTGCCGCTTCTGGGGAAATTAGAGAAAGACCATAGCTCAGTTGTAGAGTATTTGCTTTGCATGCAGAAGGTCCCAGGGTCAATCCCCAGCATCTCTGGGAAGGATTGGACACCTTCTGTGCCTGAAAGCCTGGAGAGCCATTGTCAATCAGGTGTTGTACTATATCTTCCATCCCCCTTCATCGTTGGCCATCCTGGCTGGGACTACTGGAAACTGGAGTCCAGTAATGTTTGTAGAGACACATTCCGCATCTCTAGTGTGGGTAATTCTGAGCGAGATGGACCAATACTGGAATAGGTGGCTCCTGCGTTTCTAAGAGTGTGGGCAATGTGTTCTATAGTCTCTCTGTTGTCTAATAGACACCAGAGCAGTAGATATCAAGGATCTTTTATTTGTGATCTGCTCCCTATCACATCCCACCAGAAATGCTGGTGGTGTGGTGTCTTTCCACTACAGCAAGTGTGAGGAATCTTTGAACCTCCATAGGTTGCTGAACTACAGCTCCCATCTTCTCTGGCCATTGGCCATGCTTGGTGGGGCTGACAGAAGTTGTAGTTTGGCAGTATTTGGTGGGCCAAAGATTCCACAGTCAGCCTCCTGGTAGATCTTTTTTGTGACAAAACGTGCTGCTTTGGTTTCCAGCAAAGGCAAAACACACCTGCTGGGTTTTTGCTATGGCTAATCTTACTGTGTGAATACTGGGAACTTCAAGTTGGTTTTCGGGGAAGGAACAAGATTAGTGGTGGAGCCAAGTAAGTAATGTAAGCTACTTTCTAGAAGTAGATTATACAGGTAGCCTTGCTGGAGCCATTAAGGTTGCAGTTCTAACCATATTTACTGGAAGGTACATCCCACTGAATTCAATGGGACTTACTTCTGAGTCGTCATGTTTGGGATTGTGCTGTTGGCCAAATATTTTGTTTCTGCCTCGCACAGCTTACAGAAATTACTTGAAGGTTCCCTTGTCGTTTGCCCCTAGACCACATATGCCTCCTTAGATTCAAACTTCACATAATGTTCTCCTTGTATGTTGTCCAGAGGGAAAATTACTTGATTTTGGAATTGTGACCCTACCTGATTTACAATTTTCAAAACAATATGTGAACCAAAACACAGCTTTCATTCATAATTGAAAATTCTCTGAATTCTCCACACAGGTCATTCTGATTTATTTTTTTAAAGAGTTTTATTTCTAAAGAGCTGTCAGCTTTTCCAGATGCTTCTCTGCCTGTACCTTCAATAGACGTTAGAGTCTGGGGAACATTAGCAGTCAATGTTTATGTCCATACCAGGAAAAGCAGGTGTGGGAAATCTGTGCCACCCTAGACAATGTTGACAACAGTTCCTATCATCCCCAACCATTGGCTATGCTGGCTGGGCTTGATGGGAATTGTAGTCCCCAAAAAGGACGTGGAGGGCACAGGTTTGCCATCCCTGTCTTATGTTATCACCTTCAGCTCTTGGTTTTGTGCGCTCCTTGAGCCTGGGCAGTTTTTGTCAAAGCAGGAAACATTGTGGGGATGGCAGTGGCAGCAGGAAGGTAACCTTTGGAAAGGGGACTAAACTGGTGGTGACACCAAGTAAGTTTTAGCCTTTAATTCATTTCATTTTGTGACTGTGGGCGATCGGGATCCCCTTCCCTAACCGAAGACAACCAATTAAACTTGGTCTGGTGTACAATGCAGGGCTAGTCCATAGAGCAGCTCCCTCCAAACTTGAACTCTGCAGGCGCTTTGGACTACAACTCCCATCAACCTCAGCCAGCGCAGCCAATCATCAGGGATGATGGGAGTCATAGTCTAGATTATTATTTTTAATTTTTTTTAAAAAAATGAGTTGCCTACAGCTGTGCAGGAAACATTGTGGAGCTGTTGTTTTGTAATGGAGGAGAAGGCTATCATGTTGGCTATGTGCCACCTTCAATATCAGAGGAAGTATGCCTCTGAATATTAGCTACTGGGTTCATAAGTCAGAAAGTGCTTTGGAACTGTTTGTGATTGAGCACTGTGAGACCAGGATGCGGGACTAGACGGGCTGTTGACCTAATGCAACAGGACTCTTCATATATTCTCCACCACAGCCATCAAATCTAACTAAAATGCAATCTACTTTTTTAAGATAATCTCTACCCAATTCCCAACAGTTCTACTTGCTTTAAGGCCACAATGACAGCTTAGCAGCATTCATCCCACCTCTGCTACAATCCCAGACAGAATACATGAATGCCATGTGGTTGCAGAAGTGTAAAGAAATGTGACTTTAGATTTACGGTAGGAACAGTTGCATAATTTCAGTCATGGGGACTAGAGGCTTACTTTTTTAAAAAAGAAAGAAAGCTGAGATGGGAACCCCTAAAATGGGGAGGACTTTATTGTCAAGGCAGGAAGCACTGTGGGTCTAGCAGTGGCTACACTAAGCTCACCTTTGGAAGTGGAACGAAGCTGGTTGTGACACCAAGTAGGTTTTAGCCTTTAATTCATTTCATTTTGTGACTGTGAGCGATCGGGATCCCCTTCCCTAACCAAACACAGCCAATTAAACTTGGTCTGATACGTACAATGCAGGGCTAGTCCATAGAGCAGCTTCCTCCAAACTTGAACTCTGAAGGCGCTTTGGACTACAACTCCCATCAACCTCAGCCAATCATCAGGGATGATGGGAGTCATAGTCTACTACCATCTGGGAGACACCAGGTACCCCATGATCGCTGCCCTATATTATTCCTTAGCACAGGCACCCCCAAACTTCGGCCCTCCAGATGTTTTGGACTACAATTCCCATCATCCCTGACCACTGGTCCTGTTAGCTAGGGATCATGGGAGTTGTAGGCCAAAACATCTGGAGGGCTGCAGTTTGGGGATGCCTGCCTTAGCACTTTCTCCTCTTAAGTCTCCCTGGGTCACTTTTTGTCAAGGCAGGAAACACTGTGGCTATATCAGTGGATCCTGGAAAGTAGCTTTCGGAAGTGGAACCCGACTGGTGGCGACACCAAGTACGTTTCAGCTCTTAATCCCTTTTGTTTTGGATGGGTGGCGATTGGGAATACTATTCCCCACACAAATGCCGCATGCAAAACTTTGACTTATAGAATCATATGCAAGTTGAACTCAGAAATGCAGCGTCAATCCCTAGAGCAGCAGTCTCTAACCATGTGTCCTCCAGGGGTCGTTGGACTGCAAGTCACATCAGACCCAGACACTAAGGGTCAAGGATGATGGGAGTTGTAGTCCAACATCATCTGCAGAGCCACAGGTCTCCCCACCCCTTGTTCTAGAGGTTTTTGAGTGACATTGAATCACTGTGCGTATCCAATCCAAACAAGGTGGTTTTTGGTAAAGGGACTGTCCTGAAAGTGAATCCCAGTAAGTATCATGGTTCATATTATTTGTTCATGATATTATGGTGATGGTGAGAGTTACTAACAGTTAAGGGCAGCTGCAGATGAATAATCACAGTGATGGCTGGGGGAAGGAAAGCCTTTTCTGTCTACTGCCCTGCATAGCTGTCAAATTCTCCCTTTTTTAAGGGAGATTCCCTTATGCTGAATAGGCTTCCTCACGAGAAAAGGGAAAACTTGATAGCTATGCTTCCCTGTCCTGCCATTTTGAAAATACTAGACTTTAACCTTGACCATGAGAATGTAAGAATTGTTTTATTGCAGGGTGGGGAGGCTGTGACCCTGCAGATGTTTCCGGGCTACAGTTCCATAGCTGCCAAGTTTTCCCTTTTCTCGTGAGGAAGCCTATTCAGCATAAGGGAAAATCCCTTTAAAAAGGGGATAACTTGGCAGCTATGTACAGTTCCCACCCTAATTGACCATGCAATAGCCCAAGCAGTGTTAATCCATAGATCCATAGATTTCCTAAGCTTGTGCCCTTGCACCAGGTGTTGTCAAATTACAACTCCCATGAGACCTAGCTGCCATGCCCAAGGGTCAAGGGTGATGGGAGTTGTAGTCCAACACCATCTGGAAAGACATAGGCTCCCTTTCCCTCTTCTAGAGGTTTTTGAGAGACTTTGAATCACTGTGGGAATACAGTGGAAACAATGTGATCTTTGGCAAAGGGACTAAACTGAAGGTGAATCCCAGTAAGTATCATGTTGTTGTTTAGTCATTTAGTCGTGTCCGACTCTTTGTGACCCCGTGGACCAGAGCACACCAGGCACTCCTGTCTTCCACTGCCTCCCGCAGTTTGGTCAAACTCATGTTGGTAGCTTCGAGAACACTGTCCAACCATCTCATCCTCTGTCATCCCCTTCTCCTTGTATCCTCAATCTTTCCCAGCATCAGGGTCTTTTCCAATGAGTCTTCTCTTCTCATGAGGTGGCCAAAGTATTGGAGCCTCAGCTTCACGATCTGTCCTTCTAGTGAGCACTCAGGGCTGATTTCCTTCAGAATGGATAGGTTTGATCTTCTTGCAGTCATAGTTCATTTTATTTGTGGATGATTCCGTGTGTGGAACATCTGTGTCTATAAGTTAAGGGTATCTGCAGATGACCCAGTGATCCCCATGCTGTTGTTTTAGCAACAAATCTTGTTGAGGAAAGGAAATCCTGTTCAGCCTAACACACTACTGTGTCATCTTGAATATGCTAGTATTTATTAACACTTACCCTGGCTATGAGAATGTCAGAATTGTTTTATTGCAAGGGTGAGGAGCCCGTGTCCCTCCAGAGATTGCTGGACTCCCATCATCTCTTACCATTGGTTATGCTGTCTGAGGCTTATGGGAGTTGGAATCCAACCACATTTTTTGTGGGGCACAGGACTTAATTCTGAATTGAGGGGGCTTAGGTCCCAAGGGGAAGCGGATAGAAGAGTAAATCTCATATAGAGGAATTCCACCATTCCTTTCTTGAAAAGAAGCAAGGAAAGCTCTCTCCCTAGAACCCAGACTGGGAGTTGAACTGCATAGGATCAAAGGAAGGTTTAGAGGAGCACAACCAGTTGGGTCACACTGGGCACTGCAGGGGATGCAACAACTATTATTTAGAATGTCAGGAAATATCTGCAGGACACCAGATACCCTTCTTGTCCTAGACCAGGGGGGGCCAACTCCCAAGAGACTGCGATCTACTCACAGAGTTAAAAACTGGTAGTGGTCTACCCCCTTTTTTGGAGTTCAGGTCAAAGTTGTTGAGTTTTTTTCAGGGAGGAGGTAAAATGTTGAGCTTTTTTTAGGGGAGCCACAGATGTTCAGCTTCTTTGGGGGGGACCCAATGATCTACTAGTGATCTACCACAGACATCCAGTGATCTACTGGTAGATCACGATCTACCTGTTGGACATGCCTGTCCTAGACTATCTCCACCCTCTGTGTGCTTCTTCTGCCTGGGTATTTTTTGTCAAGAAAGGAAACACTGTGGGTCTTCCAGTAGTAACTGGAAAGTAACCTTTGGTAGTGGGACAAGACTGATTGTGACACCAAGTAAGTTTCCATCTTTAATTCCTTCCATTTTGCATGTGTAATGAACCAGATTACCTCCATCCTTCCCCGAACAAAGGCAGCCCCCCTTACCACAAACCTAGTCTTCAGGTTGGGCTTAGGGGGGCAATCAGGAACATAGTGCTAGTCCCTAGAGCAGCTCCCTCCAACCTTGACCTCCCCAGGTGCTTATGACTACAACTCCCATCAGCCTCAGCTAACCCAGTTGTAGCCCCAATATAATTTGGAGGACACCAGCTGCCTCATATTGCCTGCCCTATAATATCTATTAGCACGTTCAACTCTTAATTTTGTGTGTTTCTTGTGAGTGAGCCATATTTGTCAATGGAGGAAACACTCTGTGTGTTCAGTGGGTCCTTCAAAGTAATCTTTGTAAATGGGACTAGACTGGCGGTGACACCAAGTTAGTTATAGTTCTTAATCTCTTAAATTCTGGGTGTATGGCAGTTTGGGTTACACCTCTTCATCCAAGTGCAACACCAAAACCTAGTCTTACATTGCCATAAATAGGTTGAGATTAGGGGGAAGACCAGAAATACTGTGTTGGTTCACACAACAGCTATGCCTAGCTAACCTTGTGTGCTCCAGGGGTTCCTGGACTACAACTCCCATTAGCCCCAGTCACCATGTCCCATGGTCATGGGTGATGGGAGTTGTAGTCCAACACCATCTGGAAAGACACGTTCCCTGTCCCTCTTCTAGAGGTTTTTGTGAGGCATTGAATCACTGTGGGAATGTAGCTGGAAATAAGGTGATATTTGGAAAAGGAACTATCCTGAAGGTGAATCCCAGTAAGTGTTAAGGCTCACTTAAGTTGTGTTTGATGTCAAATCCAGGTGGGGGGAGATGTGTGTGACCAACAGTCACCATGAAAATGCAAGAATGGTTTTATTTGGCTCTGGAACAGAATCACATAGCATCGGTATCTGACAATCAGAAAATGTTGTAAGTCCATCCCTATACCAGAGATGGGGAACTTGTGGTTCTTCAAATGATGTTGGATTACAGCTCACATCAGCCCCTGTCAGCATGGCTAATCCAGGGGTGATGAAGGTTGCAGTCCAGCAATATCTAGAGGACACCAGGTTCTCCTCCCTGTCCTACGCTACCCTTTCTCATGTCCAGCTCTTTGCTCTGTGTGCTCTTTGTGGATGGACATTTTTTGTCAAGGCAGGAAACACTGTGGGTCTTCCACTGGTTATGGAAAAGTAACCTTTGGAAGTGGAACAAGACTGGTTGTGACACCAAGTAAGTTTCAAGCCTTAATTCCTTCCATGTGCGACTAGGGTTGCCAGACTCAATAGAGGACAGGACTTTTGTGCCTTTAATTGCCCTGCTCTCTTTTGAGTCTGGAAACCTTAAAGAGAAACCAGCAGACCCTTTGTTTAATTTCCAAGCAAAGGGTCTGCTGGTTTCTCTTTAAGGTTTCCAGACTCAAAAGCGAGCAGGGCAATTAAAGGCACAGAAGTCCTGTCCTCTATTGAGTCTGGCAACCCTATGTGTGACAGATCAGTATACCTTCCCCCTTCTCCAAACAAATGCAACCTCCAAAACTTGGTCCGGGTTGAGTGGAGCAACCAGGAACACAATATTAGTATGTGGAGCATCTTTGTCGAACCTTGAATCCTCCAGTTGCTTTGGACCATGACTCCCATCCGCATCATCCAGCAGGATGATAGAAGATGTGGTCCAATCTAGGAGATACCACGTTCACCATCCCTGCCCTATACTATCCCTGAGCACATTCAACTCTGTACACTCCTTGTGCCTGGGCAATTTTTATCAAGGCAGGAAGCACTGTGCGCCTACTGCTGGTAACTGGAAAGTAATATTTGGCAGTGGGACTAGGCTAATTGTGACACCAGGTAAATTTAAACCCTCATTTATTTTCATTTTGTGAGTGTGACAGATCAGAATACCCCCCTCTTCCTCATCCAAATGCAACCCTCTAAATTTGAAATTGTGTTACCCTGTGTATTTTTCACCGTGAACACCTCCCTCATTCTCTTAGAATGACAATGGTACCCACTTGAGAGCTGCTGGAACTTTTGGCGAGTTCTAGCTGGGAAAAAGCCCTGGTCAAGTTGAGCTTCACAGAGCAACCAAGAAGGCAGTCTTTAACAGCTTTCTCTAACCTTTTTTTTGCCCTCTGGGGGATTTTGTAGTCCAACAGCTCAACCCAGCATGGCCAATGGTCAGGGATGATGGGAGTTGCAGCTGAAAACATTGTGAATTCCCTCAAACCGTTAACATACCATTGGAGTCCCATGCCGACTCTCTTCCCTTCGAAACACACCTATATTTACATAGTTCCAGCACCACAGATAATGTAGGCATTGGCTACCAGCCAGCATTTAAGCAACCATCCTGTTGCCTGCAGATAGCCAACATTTTGCCCTCAAAATGTTGCAGGGCTCCAGGTAGTCAATGTAGACACTGACTCCCATCAGCACCAGCCAGCTGACTCTGTTATTTAGGTTGGGGTGGGGAAACTGCTAATCTTGCTGGACTTTGTTTGCTATCATCCTGGCCATTGGACACGCCAGCTGAAGCAGGTGGGAGTTGGGAATCCAACACCATTTGGAGGGCTGTGGGTTTCTCACCCCTGCTCAGACCTTGAAAGAGATGTGCTTTGCTCAGTGGTGGACGTTGGGGTTTCAAATATCTCTGCTATGCTTCAAATTGGTTGATGTAAGTAAGAATAAAAGTCCATTCAATTAAACCTTTGACTTGTAGCTGCTGGGATGGACAGGGTAGGATAGATTAGTCTAACTAAGCCTTACCTATCTCTTACATTCTGTCCTCCTCCTCCCCTTTTTTATTACCCCAAAGATATTTTTACACACACACACACAACCCACTCCGTTGCACCATAATGCATGTCAATGAACTCTCAGACAGCCACCATTTTGTAGAGATGTGTCTCACAGTGCTGAAAATGTTGGTTGGAAAAAGATATTTGGAAGTGGGACCAAGCTTGTGATTATTCCTGGTGAGTCGACATTGCTGTTTACAGTGGCATTTAAAGAAACTGGATTTGGGTGTTTTTATGGGATTCTTTTTCATGATTTGTTCCGTATTGAGATTTTCTGATTATGCCAATACATTGTCCCTACTCTGTTTATCTTTGTGGGATAATTCTTTATTCTTGATACAACCTAATTGAGAACATTTCTTCTTCTTCTTAAAAAAACAAAAACAAAAAACTGGTTTGAAGTCACATTTAATTTCAATTTATGATTATGCTATCCAATGGTAGAGTAGACCCATTGAAATAAATGGATTTCCTCTATGGCTAAGATATTACACTGTGTGCTTGTATTTACCACTTTATTAGGTGTCTTGCCCTCCAGATATTCCTGAACTTCTGCTCCCATAACACCCAGCAAGCATGGCCAATGGCCGGGGATGATGGGAGTTGTAGTTTAGCAGCAGCTGGAGGGACAAAGGTTCCTCACCTCAGACCACAGGACAAAGAGTTTAACCGCTATTTTGTAAAGGTGCATCTCACAGTGCTTACAACTGCTAGTGGGAAACCCACATTTGGAAGTGGCACCAGACTAGTAGTACTTCCTGGTAAGCAGAGACTTTTTACATTTTCTCATGTTAATTTCCTCATAGTAATCATGGCACACCATTATTTACCCCAGTGGATGTGTTATTTGCCTCAACAGCATGACATAGTCCAATCTACCGATTGGATGGAGGCATCTAATATCCATGAGTCATGAGCCAATGTCAACCATACTCTACGATCACAGCCATGGACTTGTGTAACGTAACTACATTAATTTCAGTAGGTCTAGTCTGAGTATGACCCAAAGTTTGTTTGACGTAACTTCCAAATAGATATCTGAGCGCCTTGAAAAGGAAAAGCCGATGGGCAACCGGCTGTATATATGTTGTTATATCTCTGGTGCAAAGGACCAGGAAAATGCCTGGGGCCCATAAGAAGGGCGCCATTTTGTAAAGGTACATATCACAGTGCTAACACTGCTGGTGGATTTGGTAAACTTGCATTTGGAAGTGGGACCAAACTAGTAATACTCCCTGGTAAGATGACACTTCTTCGTTTTCACATATTGTCATGTTTAAGGTATTCATGGTAGATCATTATCTGCCTTGGTATGTTGCTTCCATATATTGCATGACACTATCATGAGCATTCTTTACAAATTGGATGGAAGCACCTACTGTCAGTGATATCCAATGTTAGTCATACTTAGAACACACCACCGGAAATCAATGGACTTTTGTAATTGAATTGCATCGATTTCAATGAGTCTACTCTGAGTATTGTTCACTTGACTATCACCCAATGTAAATTGGCATTAACTTCCAGAGAAGGTATACAACTGCATTAAAAGAAACAACACCTTTGAGATAAAAAGAACTGGGCTTTGGGATGGATAATCGACAGTATATCTGTCTGTTATATCATATCTCTGACTGCTAGGTGCCAGTTCTGTGTCTGTGGGATTGTTATTTTAAAATAGCAACCTACTGAGGGAAGACTGAGAGGAGATATGATATAAATAACTTTCCCTACATGCTCAGAAATTGTTTTTTCAAACGTACCATAAGAACAGTGGCTACTAAAAATGATTTAAATTCCATGTATTCATCCACATGCGCTCCATTATATTTTAAACTTAGAGAGGCCCACGAACATACGTATTTTAATGAATTGACTTTTGTACAACTCCAGAAAGTTTTTACAGAGTTATGATTAAAGACAATAAACTCTGCTATTAGAACGTGTTTGTATTAGAGGATGCCCTGAATTAGAGGACCTTACGCATTATATGTTACGTTGTCCTTTATACAGTGATGCGAGAGAATGGTTTTTGACACCTATAATGACAAGGTCCCCTCGTCAGAATCCTTCTGATATGATTCTTTATCTCCTTGCAGACACAGATAAATATGTGACCTGGCGTGTAGCACTTTTTGCAACTGCCGCCAGTAAAATTAGAAAAAAATATATTGCTGAGGTAGCTAGTAACTGTAAAGGAGATGAATTTATCTGACCCCATCCATACCAAGATGCATTTCTCTCACCAAAGTTGTACACAATTATCAATTGTATTGTTTAATATTTCTTTTAATACATCAGTGGCCATGTGATTATTTTAGTTTATAAATTTTATTATTTAATATTTCAATTGGTATATTAAAGTGTTTCCATAGCTTTGTGCTGATTAGGTCATGTTTTGGTAATGTAAATGTTCTAAGTTTTGTACCAAATTTGTATATATTTTACTGAATGACATTGTATACATTGCAGCAGCCTTAGACCAAAAGCAATAAACTTGATACCGATACCGATATGATAGCCATCTTCAAATATCTGAAGGGCTGTCACATGGAGGATGGAGAAAGCTTGTTTTCTCCTGCTCTGGAAGATAGGACTCGAACCGATGGTTTCAAGTTGCAGGAAGGGAGATTCTGACTAGACAGACAGAAAACCTTTCTGACAGTAAGAGCTGTTCGACAGTGGAACAGTCTCCCTCAGGAGGCTGTGGACTCTCCATCCTTGGATGGTCATCTGTCATGGATGCTTTTTGAAGCTCAGTGGTAAATCTTTCCTTCTGAAACATGACTAGATATTCACAACCACCACCGTGTAGCACCAACAGAGCAGGCAACACGATGCATTCAAGTCTTACAAGTCCACCATTTTGTAGAGGTACATATTATGGTGTTAATAGTGGATGGGGAAAATTCATATTTGGCAGTGGGACCACGCTTGCAATTGTTCCTGGTAAGCTGGCATTTCTGTTGCTGCCACTGTTTAAGAACACTTGACTGTAACGTTAAAAAAACTTTTATATATATATATATATATATATATATATATATATATATATATATATTCATTTATTCCTTAACACAGTTGGGCAGAAAACTGGATTTTCTTGTCACACTGTGTTCTAAGTGGCTCTTCATTTTTGATCCTTGAGGGATCCAAAATGAAACCTGGGTTTTTGTTATACATGAAATCAATGTGTCTATGGAGGAACTGGCACCAAATTATTATTTGGAGCGGGGACCAAACTGATTGTTAAACCAAGTAAGTCAAGTACAGGAAACTTTCTAGTTGGCAGGCGAGCCATTTTGGCCCAGATCTTGGAAATGCACCAGATACATATTTAATGACCACTTATCAGAACAATATGGATTTTCTTTAGCCTGTTTTGACCTTTCACTCTCCAGGGGAAAATGTGCCAAGCATAATATTTTAAAAAAACTCCCTGAAAAAACTCAACAACTTTGACCTGAACCCCCCCCCCAAATCGGTCTTCCTCCTTCCTAAAAAAAGTTCAACAACTTTGACCTGAACCCCAAAAAGTGGAGTAGATCACTGCCAATTTTTTAACTCTGTGAGTAGATCTCAGTTTCTTGGGAGTTGGCCACCCCTGATCTAGATCATGAACTCACTGCAACTCCCATCATTCCTCACCATTGGCCATACTAGCTAGGGTTGATGGGAGATGGAATCCAGCATCTGGAAGGATCACATATTCCCTATCCCTGACCTAGATTCCTTAAGTCATTTGAGATCTACTTCATATATGCCATTTTATGCTGCATGGGGACAACTGCTGTTAACTCTCTAGGTTTCCTTAGGTGGAAGGCTGGATCTGCCCCATATCTAGAACATGGGCATAATGTTCCTGACCTAAATTGTAAAAAATATAAACTACACAGATTGCTGCTGTGAACATGCAGGCTACAATGTATGTAAGTTTTCCAGAAGACGAATTTAGCAGGTAACACTACCTGTTCCAACATTGTGTAAAGGTGTGTCTCATAGTGTTAACAGTGGTGGATGGAATAAACCCATATTTGGAAGTGGGACAAAACTTGTAATTCTCCCTAGTAAGTGAATTTCTTTATATATTTTTCCTTCTTCTTGTTTTTAAGCCATATTGATAGGATAGATCAGGGGTTCCCAAGCTTGAGTTTCCAGCCATTTCTGGACTACAACTCCCATCATCCCTGACCACTGGTCCTGCTAGCTAGGGATGGTGGGAGTTGTAGTCCAAAAACAGAAGGTGACCCAAGTTTGGAAACTCTTTTATTGATAGATAGATAGATAGATAGATAGATAGATAGATAGATGATAGATAGATAGATAGATAGATAGATAGATAGATAGATAGATAGAAAGAATTGAGAGGGGCATAAAAGTTACCTTTTAGAGAGTTACCTTTTGTCTTGATTCATAACACTGTCAACTGGGACTTTCTATTTTCAAGTTATGGTTACATTAATTTCCAGAGGACTCTGTTCTTATAGGCGGTGAGATTTCTATGCATTGTTATAGGTTCAGGGATGGAGAACCTGTGGCCCTCTAGCTGTTGGTCCCATCGCCCCTTACCATTGCCCATGTTGGCTGAGGCTGATGGGAGCTGGAGTCCAACATTATTTGGAGGACGACAGGTTCCCCTTTCCTGGGTTGGATATGTGTCAGTTCAATTAAACCTTTTAGACATTCAGTGCTAGGGGCTGGCAACAGGAACTGACTAACTCAATCATGTCCTCTTTATCACCTACCAGAAGGGACCTAACTGGTGTCAGTTTGCAATCATAATGTTGAGGTAAATGCAAAATTAGTCCTATGTCTACAGTATTCTGAGGAGGACAATGCTATTTAGTCTAAAGATGGCAAGGTTGAAAGTCTGGATTCAACCCTCATACATTTCAGTTGTAGAGCAAACCAGTTTGTTTTCTTTTTCTTTTATAGCAATGGTCTATTGCAGGCATCCCCAAACTTCGGCCCTCCAGATGTTTTGGACTACAATTCCCATCTTCCCCGACCATTGGTCCTGTTAGCTAGGGATCATGGGAGTTGTAGGCCAAAACATCTGGAGGGCCGCAGCTTGGGGATGCCTGGTCTATTGTTTTTCTTTCATATTCCCCTCCATGCAATAACAACCAAATGGGCAACTTGATTGATACATGTCAAGTCTCACAGAGCCACCATTTTGTAGAGATGTGTCTTACAGTGTTAACAATGTTGGTTGGTCTCAAATATTTGGAAGTGGGACCAAACTTGTTGTTACACCGGGTAAGTTAGCATTTCTGCCTATACTGGCATTATAGGAAACTTGGGTGTTCATTTTATGCACTTTTGTGGGGAACTTCTTGATTTGTTCTATAAAGCTCAGTCCTCTTTTTAGGGAGCCAGTATTTACTGGGAGTGTAACCTGGCTAGATATAACCTCTCTGAGTCTAATAAGGAGTGGATAGCATAATGTCTTTCTTGTCACTTGTAGCTGACCACTGTTGGGAGGAAGAATGTTAGCAGACCATTGCTGCCATATAAGATTGCAATGCTTATGTTCCTGTGTTCTTTACCACAACTACCACCATCAATACCACTCAATTCTCACATTAGGAAACTATTCAAATGGTGGTCACAGACAGTAGAAATTCACGTCATTCCATTTATTTAAAGACGTGTATTTATAAGAAGACGGGTGACCTATGCAGGTAATACAATTCTATTTGGGAGAGAGACAAGGTTGTCAGTGGGACATGGTGAGCAAATAACATTATTTACTTATTTTGGCCAAGATCCCAAAGGCTACTTTATGCATTCCCAAAGGCTTTGGATTCACCCTTTTAGATTTCCGTTTTCTTTTATTCATCTTAGAACAGTAGGCCCTATCACAAAGAAGTTGTGAAAATGTTCTGAAAAGTAGTTAGTGTTGGGTGGGAAGTAAGGAGTGTGGATGAAAACAAGCAAAAAACCCGTATCCAAACCACTCATTGGTCTGTTCTTTGGATCTCAGACTATTGATGGTTTTTTAGACTGCTTAGAACAGGGGTTAGAAAACTTTTTCAGCAGGGGGCCGGTCCCTTGTCCCTCAGACCTGGGGGGGGGACTATATTTTGAAAAAAAATATGAATAAATTCCTATGCCCCACAAATAACCCAGAGATGCATTTTAAATAAAATTCTACTCATGTAAAAACATGCTGATTCCCGGACCATCCACGGGCCGCCCCCGGGCCTTAGTTTGGGGACCCCTGGCTTAAAGCATCAGGTAGTACAAAATTAAACCTGGTTAGTCTGACACAAGGAGACATATATTGATCCATCCAACCATGTATTCTGTAGATTTGTTGATTTTTACCTTACCCATGAGTCTAAAACCTCTTGTAGATCAACAAATTTACAAGAGACTCAAAAGTGGACTTTCCATTCTGAAATATTATTTTTTTTTTTTAGTATAAAAAGTCCCCACAGGGTTCCAATAGCATGCCATCCAACAGGCTAAACCATGGCACACATCAGCTTCCATAGAACCACCATTTTGTACAGACGTGTCTCACAGTGATAACACTGCTGGATTTAAATTCACATTGGGAGGTGGGACTAGACTTGTAGTTACCCCTGGTAAGTTGACACTTCTGTTTGTGCTGGTTTTGAGGGAACGTGGAGAATGATGCAAAAATGTCTGTTATTTTCCTCCCTCCCCCCTTTATGCGCACAACTTTAATGCATTCTATAGTTCGGCCATTTTGGGGGGGTAGGAAGTTGTAATGTCATTTTCCGACCACACAGGCTCCAAAATGTTTTCCAAGCATTGGTCAGGCCCATTCATTCTGGTCCAGTCCACCACCTAATTATTAGAATTTTCAGCTACCCCAAAGCTCTGGTTGGCTTGCAGCCCCCTTACTACTGGATTTAGTACCTTTGGTTCCTTTGAACACTGCGTATAGTTAGCACTGTATGGGTTTTCTCTACCTCCTTGACAGAGCATTCGCACACTCATGCAGAAGAAGGCTCTTGACGGCTACTAGCCGCGATGGCTATATTCTGCCTCCACAACTGGAAAATACCAGTTTCTGGAAACCGCAGGAGGAGAGGGTGCTCTTGGGCTTGGATCCTCCTGCTTGTGGGTTTCCCACAGGTATCTAACTGGCTACTTTGGAAAGAGGAAGCTGGACTAGATGATCCAACAGGCTCTTCTTATGTTTTTAGACTCTCTGGAAATGCTTCAAACATTCAGAGATGCCCACCAAAATCCATAGGCAGCTCAAAGATAAGCAAACAGGGTTAATTTATTTTTTGTTTTTTTAAAATTTCTACCTTTTCTTAACTTCATTTGGTGACTTTCCCAAATCCCCCCATCTGAATTTCACTTCTTTCATCCTTAGCAGTTTCTAAAATTCATCTTATATCTAAATCATAATATTACTCATAATATTTACTCATATAAATACAAATAAAAATTTACTCATCATAGATCCTAAACATAAATTAAAATACAACATATAACTCCTATCTCTACTCCGATAGCCTATAACAACTTCCTTAAGAATTTCAAAACATTATATATTACAATATTTTTTCAAATATATTTTAAATTTCAAACAGGGTTAATTTAAAACCCTGCATATGTATATATTTATTTATGGAGCATTGGCAGCAGATTACGATAACTGTGTTAATCATAAATGGTGATAATAGATGGTGATGAATGAAGTGTGCATGCACACGAAAGCTCATACCATTGACAAACTTAGTTGGTCTCTAAGGTGCTACTGGAAGGAATTTTTTTTATTTTGTTTTGACTACGTCAGACAACACGGCTACTTACCTGTAACAGCAACATTGATGA
Source organism: Zootoca vivipara (assembly GCF_963506605.1). Lineage (NCBI taxonomy): Eukaryota > Metazoa > Chordata > Lepidosauria > Squamata > Lacertidae > Zootoca > Zootoca vivipara. Next base: position 45,465,139 of record NC_083288.1, read on the forward strand.
TGATTACATTGATGGTGTCGGCTGAGATTCAAAGAGCTAATGTAGCCACCCCAAGCCATTGCCAGCAGGACCTCTGTACCTTGCCCACCTGCCCTATTGATCCATAGAGAGATTGGGTGCACATGCAGCCCAACAGAGTTTCACCCAACACAGTTCAGCCAACTCATATGCAGACTGTTCCAGCCACCCATTGAGCCAAACCCTGGGGGGGCAGGACACAGAGAGAAGAGCATGGGTTATTTACAGTGCTATCAGAGTACACACACTGAAATGAATGGGCATGACTAACTTAGATCCATTAATTTCAGTGTACCTACTTTGACAAGAACTTAGCTGGATACATCCTTATGCTATTATGGCTTCACCCCTAAACATAAAGGTGGGAAGGGTTGGAGGTCCGTGTTACAGCATCTGCCTTGCATGCAAAATGCCCCCCTGTTCGATTCCAGTTGTGTCTTTAAGTAGGGCTGTCCTGCCTGAAATCCTGGAAAGGCGTATCAAGTTAGCATCAGCCTTACTGAGCTAGCTGGGCCATTGGCCTACCTTGGTTTGAGGTAGCTTCCTGTGCTCCCATGACGTTCCCTGTTAAGTCAAGATGTGTTTTTGTCATACCCTAACCCACTGGGTGACTTATGGAGGAACTGCTAACAAATTGTTGTTTGGAGGTGGGACTCAACTGAGTGTTAAACCAAGTAAGTCAAATATTGGAAACATTCAAATGGGGATGGAGCCATGGCTCAGTCCTAAAGCATCTGCTTTGCATGCAGAACATCCCTGGTTCAATCCCTTTCATCTCCAGGTAGGGCTGGGAGACTCTGGCCTGAAATAATAATAATAATAATAATAATAATAATAATAATAATAATAATAATAATATAATCCTGGATAACCTGCTGCCAGTCAGTGCAGACAGAACTGACTCAGATAAGGTAGCTTTCTGCAAGTGTGTCAGGGTGTGTGTGTGTGTGTGTGTGAGAGAGAGAGAGAGAGAGAGAGAGAGAGAGAGAGATAATATGCTCTGGAATATATTTGGATCCAGTTATTCTTCACTGTGCAAGAGGTGTATTCAGAATTAAGTATATTCGAATGAGAAGGGGAAATCATAGAGTTGGAAGGGACCAAAATGGTCATCAAGATCAACCTCCTGAAATGGAGGAATCACAGTGATGGGATGTCCGGGTATAGGGCGGTATATAAATCCAATAAATAAATAAAATGGCTTATGCAAAAATTCCAACCGTGCCCCAGTGTCCACATGGAATTCTGGACCATCCCTGTGCAGTACCATCCAATTCACCATTATGCATATTTTAAGCTTTAGTGTAGTTATTGGTGGGATTAGTCGTTGCTTGTCGGATGCTGACCCTGCAGTTGGTCTATAGCAGGTTTGGGGAACCGGTGGATACGCCTTCATCTCCTCACTGAACTGTAGAGAAGAGCTGTGGGTTGCCGTCATCCTCATAGCGAAACAACAACCCACAGAGGCCCACAGTGAGGTGTGAACTTTGTGGGTGCTTCTGGGAAATGGTTTCTGAGAGCTAGAGGAGTGTGCTCTCGGTTGCACTGAGCGAGAGTTCAATGGAGCAGACGGGGTCCTTCGGTGAAAACTTTTTGCCAGTTGCTCACTGCAGAACAATGCAGAACACGCATCTGCTCACTTGGTAATTGGTACTCAGAGCAAGCTGTTGAAACATACATTCCAACATATGCTTATTGAGAAGAATGGCTAACATAGAAGCATTAATTTCTCCATTTACTCTGGGCTGCATTCATTCCATACATTTATAGTGCTATGATACCTTTATTCCTGCATTGCGAGGTTGGTGGACTAGTTGGAGGTTCCTTCCAACTCTATGATTCATGATTCATCTTAAACAGTCTTAGGCCACGTTCACACCATGCTTTTATAGTAATGCCACTTTAAACTGTCATGGCTACCCCCCCCAAAGGATTCTGGGAGCTGTAGTTTGTTGAAGGTGCTGAGAGGTCTTAGCAGGCCCCCTTTTCCCCTCACAGAACTACAGTGTGTTGTTTAACCATCAGTCTCATTTTACAGGGAATGCTGGGTATTATAGCTCTGCGAGATGATCAGGGGATTCCTAGCAACTCTCTGCACCTTTACCAAACTTCAGCTCCCAGAATCCTTTGGGGGAAGCCATGGCGGTTTAAAGTGGCATCACTATAAATGCATGGTGTGAACGTGGCCTAAGACTTAGTTGGATGCAAACCTTTCTTCGGTTCGTTTATTCCAGGGATAAATGGAATCACTCCAGAATCTCCAGCTCCCTTAAGCCCACAGCCAGCATGGTCAATGCTAAGGGATGATGGAAGTCGGAATCTGGCAATATCTGGAGGGGCAGAGATTCTCTGCTACTGATTTATTCTGATATTTTCTTTGAAGATTATTGCTGAGTGGTGCATTTTTATATTCGTTTCCTTGAGTTTTCATTCTGAGATGCCTTGAATGCCTTTTTCTTGAAGGACGGGTGAAAGAGAGAGGGGAGATCATATGTAATTGGAGTCAGATTTTTGTGGAGTGGATGGATAATTTAATCCTGCCTCTCACCCACCCCTTTGCCCATTATTAGTATGGTATTGACTTTCGCGGCATATGCCAATTTCAGCTGCAGTTGCTAACTTCTGGTTATCTTTTGCTTCCCCCCATTCAGATCTTAAGACATCTGAGCCTTCCATCTACAAACTACAGCCATCCAAGGAAGGAGATAGAGACATTTCTGCCTGCCTTATCACCGACTATTTCCCTGCACCCATCACAGTGGGGGCTGATATAAATAATTCAGAGAAGGTCAATGGCTCAGTCGTCGTAGTGAAAGAAAATGGCAAGGAAACACCCAGCTATGGCACAGTGGTCTGGGGCAAAGGCAAAAAGGCTGGTGATTGTTATGCTGAGTACAATAACACGAGATTTCAACCGGAGTCGGCAGGTAAAAAGCAGACTGTGTAAATGTTTGCAAGCCAATTGGGTGATGAGCTGAAAATCTATATATTCTGCCTGGTCTTCAAAAAGTCTCAAGGAAGCTTACCATCCAAAATGCTAAAAAGCAATGAGGAGATAACCACAACCCAAAATAGCCATCAAAACAAAGGTCACATAAAGAAACATTCTTTAAAGCACATTATTTCAACCCAGAATAATTCTGCACTTTCTCAAGCATGCTGGAGACTGTAGCTCTGTGAGGAGTGATCTGTAGTGTCCCAGGATTATTTTTTGGGAAAGGATTGATTATTTGTGCTTTAACTGTCTGCAAAGACAAACCGGCCCAAGCAGAACAGTGGCGTGGAAGCATTTTTAGAAACAGTAGTTTTCTTCTTACCAACCACCTAAAACAATTCAGAGGGATTGTTGTGGCAAATTGTGGTGTACAGGGTGAAAGCTGCAATAGCTTCATCACCATCCTTGCTTCCTGAGGTCAAGGGATCAGGAAATTCAATCCCATCCTTTTGCCTCATATTTTGCTATATGCATGTTTCAGGCATGCTTTTCTTGCAACTTCTTTCTCTCCTTCCTTTCTCCATTCCCCCCCCCTTTTCCTTGTACTTTTCAAACTTCACTAAAAATTATATGAAAAAAAGAATAAAGGAAAGAGAATCAATGAAAACTGAAAATGTAATAATCCTTGATCACCATCATTAATGATCATTTCCATCATTGTTACAGAGGCTGCAACCACCTGCTCAGAAAAGACAACAGGCGGTTTTGAGACAGGTATGTGCAAAAAGAGATGTGCAATTTGACTGGGAACCGAATGAAAATCAAATCATAATCTTGCCTTAGGAATCACCCCCGTGAGCAAGTAGGGTCAACAACCAGCCATTCTGGCTTAGCTGTTTGTTTTAAAGTCTGTAGATTAGTTGCCAGAACTTGACTAAAGCAGACCCAGTGAGGATATTGAGGGGGGTGTATTCTACAACATGCCATTGGTGTAATAATAGCGCACTCTGGCCTAAAAAGAAAAGTAGGTTTGTTGCTTAAGAACATAAGAAGAGCCCGCTGGATCAGGCCAATGGCCCATCTAGTCCAGTATCCTTTTCACCCAGTGACTGAACTGCTGGGAAGCCAGCAAACAGGATTTGAGCACAGGAGCCCTCTCCTCTCCTGTGGTTTCCAGCAAGTGTTATTCAGAAGCATTTCTGCCTCCAGCTGTGGCAACAGGGTGTAGCCATTGTGGCTAGGAGCCATCTCCTTCATGCATCTGAGCAGGGCCGGTGCTAGGGTTTTTTGTGCCCTAGGCGAGATCACCTTCTGGTGCCCCCCCCCCCCTATTTCCCAGAGTTGTTGACCTTTTCTTAGAAAAAATAAAAGTGGAATAAAAAAATAAAAATAGAAAATAGAAAAAATAAAAAGTAGAAAAATAAAAATAAAAAATAAAAATAAAATAAAAAACAGCTGAGAGGCGCGACGAGGTGGCCCCAGGCTCGCGTTCCCCGCACGCCTCCGGTTGCACGGGGAGCACGAGCCTGGGGTCGCCTCCACTGTGCCTGTCAGCTGTTGAACGGCTTCAAGCCGCTCTCCGGAGGTGCACACGCCTTGGGATAGCTGCCTGAAGCCGCTCAACAGCTGACAGGCGCAGTGGAGGCGTCCCCAGGCAGCACCCCTCCATTTTGGCGCCCTAGGCAGCTGCCTAGTTTGCCTTAATGGACACGCCGGCCTTGCATCTGAGCACATTAATCCACTTTAATTCGGCCAACCTATATATGCCAGTTTGTGATTGAATCCCTCCCACGAAAATAGCGAGAGTCCAGAAGATACCTCGTTGCTTTTAAAACAACAACACTCATCGTCCAAATTGGCCATGAGTCCCCAAAGAAGACAGTAGCTTGCAAACGGACATCTGTTCTTTTTTGACATTTATTCTCTCTTTCTCTCTCTTCCCCCACCCTTTGTTTTAATCAGACGAGAGGTTGAATCTCCTCTCCCTCACCGTGCTAGGACTGCGAGTCATTTTCCTCAAGTGTGTTGCCTTCAACCTGCTGTTCACCTTCCACGCTTGGTCTAGCTGAGGTAAGCAAGGAACAGACTCACTTAAGAGTCCTGGCTGGGGCTGATGGGAGCTGTGCTCCAAAACATATCTGGTCAGTGAAGGTTGTCTTTGGAGCTCCGGCTTTTTTTCTAATACAGTGGCACCTCGGGTTAAGAACTTAATTTGTTCTGGAGGCAGGGCAGTCTTGAGTAGGTCGGGTGCCCTGGTGCTGAGGCACGGAGATCGCTCTGGTGCCCCCGCCCTCGCAGCGCGCAGCTCCGTGTCACCGGGACTATACCTAGAGCCGGCCCTGTCCGGAGGTCTGTTCTTAACCTGAAACTGTTCTTAACCTGAGACACCACTTTAGCTAATGGGGCCTCCCGCTGCTGCTGCCCTCGCCGCCGGTGCACAATTTCTGTTCTCATCCTGAAGCAAAGTTCTTAACCCGAGGTACTATTTCTGGGTTAGTGGAGTCTGTAACCTGAAGCGTCTGTACCCCAAGGACCACTGTATGATCTCCATATCTCACAGTGATTCACAGTTCACCACCAGTTGGGCTGCTGAGGAGCCCTCTCCCCACCCTACCCAGAAGGCCCCCCACCTGACATCATGATGATGTCGGTACTATGCCAGAGTTGACCTGCTGGACGGGAGTGGTCAACAAGGGACATGCAGGATTGAACTTTCCATTCACCAGCTGATGAGCAGAGGTGCCAATCCTTCTCTTTGCTGAGGTTTTGTTATGCCAGAGCATTCCCTACTGGCGAAGCTGCACAAGGCAGGACTGAGCCCCTCCCCCATCACCTAATGCCATCCGGTGGGCATGGTTTGGGGAAAGTGGTGTCGCAGGGCAAACTGGCAGGTTGACCTGCAGACTGGAGGTCCTCTCCACCTCTGTTCTGATGAATGGTGTTAGCCTAGAGCAGGCATGTGAAACCTGCGGCCCTCCAGATGTTTTGGCCTACAACTCCCATGATTCCTAGCTAGCAGGACCAGTGGTTGGGGAAGATGGGAATTGTAGTCCAAAACATCTGGAGGGCCGCAGGTTTGACATGCCTGGCCTAGAGGTACTTAGGGTTTGATTTTACATCCTCTTGGATTGAAGAACTGGATTAGTTATGGAAGCTTAATTTTTAGAATTCACTGCCTGAGATGGGGAGATAGTCAAATCCACAGAGGCTAAGAATTATCCTGAGGCTTTCAGTCCATGAAGGCCAAATGGGACCTTCAACCTGAGCAGTCGGCCCCTGGATACTGGATGGAGAGGGCTGATCTGTTCGTGGCCTTCACAAAGGCATTTGGCTGGGCAATGTTGCTTGCTGGAGGGGGGGGAATACTGGATTAAACAGACCCTCTAGATGTGGGACTACACCTCCCATCATCCCTGACCATTGCTCATGATGTCCGGGATTGGTGGGAGTTGGGCCTCGGTCCTGTATACCTGAAGGAGCGTCTCCACCCCCATCATTCAGCCCGGACACTGAGATCCAGCACCGAGGGCCTTCTGGCGGTTCCCTCATTGCGAGAGGTGAGGTTGCAGGGAACCAGACAGAGGGCCTTCTCAGTAGTGGCACCCACCCTGTGAAACGCCCTCCCAGCAGATGTCAAGACAATAAGCAATTATTTTACTTTTAGAAGACAACTGAAGGCAGCCCTGTTTAGGGAAGTTTTTAATGTTTGATGCTGTACTGTTTTTAATATTCGGTTGGAAGCCGCCCAGAGTGGCTGGGGAAACCCAGCCAGATGGGCGGGGTATAAATAATAAATTATTTTTTATATATTATTATTGTTGTTGTTGTTGTTGTTGTTGTGTCTGTTTACACCATGGCATTTCTGTGCTCTCTGGCACTCATCACAGTGTTCTGTTGTGCCAGAAGAGGTTTAGTCATGCTGGCCACATGATCCGGAAAACTGTCTGTGGACAAATGCTGGCTCCCTCAGCCTGAAAAACAAGATGCCCAATAGTCACCTTTGACTGGACTTAACCGTCCAGGTGTCCTTTACCTTTTACCTTATCTATTTAGCAGGTGCAGGGAACCTGTCACCCTCCAGATGTTGCTGGACTACAACTCCTCTCATCCTTGGCCATTGGGGATGCTACACAGGACTGATGGGAATTGTAGTCTCATCAACATCTGAAAGACCACAGGTTATCCTCCCTTGTCTGCTTCTGCAGGGCTCTGTTATTATGCAGTTGCAAAAGTATCTAGGGGACCAGATTGCCTTCCCCACTCCCTGTAACAAAAGCCATAAACCCTGTAGCTGAATGTATGTTTTCCTGTCTTCGATGCTTGTATCTTTCTGCAGCTGCCTATGCAATGGCTTCCTATCTAGATAATAATCAGGATTTCTCAATCTCTTCTTCCAGTTCAGAAATGGCAGAAATATAGGGAGCATATCTGGTATATTGTGGAAGAACCCCTCAAAACAGAGACATTTACAAAGTCATCTCCAGCACAGAGCATACATGAGGAACATCTGCAACTGCTTGGAAAGAACCACATTCTTGCATTCCTTTCAGCTAGGGGTGCCGCCATTTTTTTTCCTGAAAGGGGGAAAGGTTCAACTTCTGGATTTCTGCTTTGTTGTACAGCCACCTAATGCTTATGAGCTCTGGGAGAGAGATAAAGTCGACAAACCAACATCCTGCTTCATTGTATCGCACTATCTTGTGAATATAATCTACACAAAGCATCCTGTATTGTTACAGAATATTAAAAGTGTATATGTTTGAATCCTCTGTGCATGTTTGGTGCTTTATGAATATGTGGTGGTTTTTCTCTGCCGCCCACCTCCGATCCACAAAAATGAAATGGTAGAATAATAGAATTGTAGAGTTAGGTGAAACTCAGAAAATTAGAATATCGTCGAAACGTGCATTTATTTCAGTAATGCAACTTTTTATTTTCTTATTTTTCCTTTAATTTTTTACAAATGCTTTCTTTTGGAAATTCCACAGTAAAAAAACAAATATTTACAATAATACAAAAATAAACATCGCTATTACATTTCATTAATGACATTCCATTTATAATTGACCCACCTAACGACAAATAATTACAATTACAACAAATAAAGGCTGGACATATCTTGCTTTGCATGTCATGCGTCTATCTCATATATTGGTTTCACCTTTTAAGTTGCGTTACTGAAATAAATCCACTTTTCAACGATATTCCAATTTTCCGAGGCTCACCTGTAGGAGGTATCCCCAAGGGTCATCTAGTCCAACCCCCTGCGACACAAGAATATCAGCTAAAGCATCCATGACAGACGGTCATCCAACCTCTGCTTTCAAACCTCCGATGAAGGAGAGCCCACCACCTTCTGAGGGAGTCTGTTCTACTGTCAAACAACTCTTGCTGTCAGAAAGTTCTTCCTGCTACATGATAGACAAATAAGAAATACAGAAATGACAGTAACATAGGCGTGAAATGCGTTGTTCTGAATTCTTATTCAGAAGTAGCTTCTAAGGAGAGTTCGCATTTGTAGTCAAGAGGGAGAAATGAGAGAGACTGGAAGGGCCAGAGGTTATCACGATACTAAAATATACCATACAATTATTCCTCAATTCAGTCTGCAGTATCCTGTTTGCCTTCCTCGGGAACTGGATCTCATTTCTTGACCCCTCCTCCTCCAAGTTAGCAATGCGCCCTTATACAAATGTTATAAGGACACAAAAGCTAAACATCCAAATTGCATTTTCATCCCTTCGAGGCATAATGAGATGGAGTGTGGGAACGCTAGGAAAGGGGGAGAGAAAGTTACTTAATTACTGAAATGAGAGATGTCGAGGCCTCATGTGTCTGCAAGTCAAATCCTCTAATCTTGAAACCCATCTTCCAATAATAGGTAGGCAGGTGAGCAAAGTTACTGTGAAGTTAGGGGGAGGCACTCTGCACATGCCCAGGGGTACTTTCTTTTGCCAGGTTGCGATTTTGGCATGAAGAGCAGGACTCGTCCTTGAGTATGCTTCCTCCAAACCAGAGTGCTGTAGTGAGATGTGAAGAGCCCATCAATAGCAACTAGGCAGTCAGAGGCAGCAATTCTTCTCAATACCAGTTGCTGGAAGCCACAGGTGGTGAGAATGATCAGGAATCTGGTTGGCCATGTTGAGAATGGGATGCTGGTCTTGATGTTTTACAATTTAAAATATTCATTTAAACATCCTTAAAATATCAATGACTTCCCTTCTTCTCTTTCCATGGTTCATTTTACATATCATAGATCCATGCATATTTTACAAAAGATGGAACCATTCAGTATTCCATTATTACATCCATCAAAACTTATTTACACTGTTGAATTTATCTTAATGCTGCCGTTTTCAAGTGTACACAATTCCCCCCCATATATTCCATAAATGTTTTCCAATCTTCTCTAAACATATGTTCTTCTTGTTCTCTTATTTTATATATTAAATCTGCAAGCTGTGCATATTCTGTCAACTTAAGTTGCCATTCTTCTTTAGTTGGGACCTCGCTCGTTTTCCATTTTTGGGCTAACAGAATACAGGCCACAGTAGTGGCATACATAAATATCCTTTTTTTTTTCTTTTTTTTTTTGACAACTGGAAATTATCCCCCCCAAAAGGACTCTGGGTTTTTGTTTGTTTTTTGGAAAAGTACTTTTAAACTTTTTGTCCAGTTCATTATGGATAATTTCCCAGTATTCTTTTACCCTTTTACAAGTCCACCACATGTGAAAGAACGTTCCCTCAACCTCATTGCATGTCCAGCCCTTATCTAATTCAGTCGTATACATCTTAGCAAGCCTACTCAGAGTTAAATACCATCTGTAAAACATTTTCAAAGAATAACATACTGTAAACTTCAAATCAGTTCCCCAAAGTTTTTCCCAGAGGTTAAAATTGCCTTCTCAGTCCTTTATCTGCCTACAATGCAGTGCATATTTTTCTTTAGTGAGTGTTATTGGAATTGAAGCCTGGCTGGGCATTAATTCAGGCTTTCAGCCCTAACCCCACATCAAAATGACGTGTACACTTTTTCACACAAATGCTTGCACATGCGTACAGATCGCTTGTACCTGTGTTCAGTGTAACGTGTGAAAGGGCCTTGGATCTCATGCTCTTAAGGTTACTGAAGGGTGGATTTAAGTTGAGCACTAGGAAACACTTCTTTACAATTAGAGGAGTTTGAAAATGAAACCGAGTTTTTTCAGGCTACGTTCCTTTGGAGGAAATCGTCTATGGGTCACGTGGCAGTGATTGGCAGGGCCAGAGACAAAAATGGGTGGAGCAATGGATACAAATTTCAGTCACCTTGCATTTAAAGCACATGCCCCTGCCCAAAGAAATGTGGGAACTAAAATTTGTTGAATGGACTGGGAACTGTATATCTGCGAGGGGTGCAGGATTCTTTGGGGGAACCAGTGCGCTATGTTTTCCATCCAGGCAGCAAGAAGCATTCTTGCAGTTCAATCACACATTCCAGCCTGACAAGAGACACTCAAGGAGGGTTATGGAGCAGGGCTGGTGAAGGAGAATAGCTTTGGGCGAGTCCCAAGGGCCAGATAGGCAGACCTGGAGGTCCACATTTGGCCTTTGGGCCTGAGCTGTTCCACCCTGGCCTGCAACTCTGTGATTCCATATCTGATTACGGTAGTTACCATCACAACGGTCCAATGCACATCAGCAGAGGAGTGACAATCCAAGTGTCTGCTGGGTTCGGTATCTGCAGAAGATGTACAAACGTTAGAGCCTGCTGAATCAGGCCCATGGCCCATCTTGTCCAGAATCCTGTTCTCACTGTGGCTTGTGGGAAACTGGCAAGGAACTGAGCAGGAAAGCCCTCATAGAATCGTAGAGTTGGAAGAGACCACAAGGGCCATCCAGTCCAACCCCCTGCCGAGCAGTAAACACCATGAAAGCATTCTTGACATATGCCAGTCAAGCCTCTGTTTAAAGACCTCCAAAGGAGACTACACCACACTGGCTCTTTAAAGCGCCATTATACCACTTTAACAGCCATGGCTTCACTCAAGGGAACTGTAGTTTGTTAGGGTGTCACTTAACAAGTCCCATCACCCTTATTTCCCTCACAGAGCTACAATTCCCATTTCTCTGGGAAAGGGGATTGTTAAAGTACTGGAGATTTTGATTCCGTGAAGGGAACAGGGGTGTCCTAACAATTCTTAGCACCCCTAACAAACTACACTTCCCGGGATGCAGTGGGGGAAGCCATGATTGATAAAGAAGTGTTTTAAACGTATGGTGCAAATGTGGACTTATTGTAGGGGTGACTGCAGTTAGCACTGGGGTACAAGACTGAGAATAACTTGTGCACAACCAATGGGAGGGGGGGTGAAGACTTTGATGTTCAGCCACCCTAGGTCAAAGACCCACTTTCTTTTAGAAACTTGAGCTCGTGAGCTTATTTTTAGCCTCCGCCAAACAGGTGCCTTCAACCCCTAACCCAGTGGCCCTATTTACGTTTTAATTCTCAAAAATAACTTCTCCCCGCCGCCACCCCAAGCTAGGTACAGCAACAAGTAAGAAAGGCAGCAGGAAGTGGAAACTATGTCAACCCCCTAAATGGGTCAAAGCCAACCAGCTCACTTCCATGACGTCAGGAGCGCGTTGGTTTTTCTGGGTCAGCGTTTGAAGCTCACCCCACAGAAACCGCTTCCTCTCGAAAACAAGAGTTGTTTTCCAGAAAGGTGGGGAGCTTGAAAGAGACGGCACGTGGCAAGGGCTCGAGCGGGCAGCCACGGAGGCGGAGAAAACGTTAGACCGCAAGGACAGGAGGCACGGTGCTGCGTGGAGCCAAGATGGAGGCTGCAGGTGCAATGATTGGGGAGGTGAGAAACAGAGAATAGCTAAGTATATCACCACTCAAGGAGTCTGCAAGCTCTAAGAATAACTTCATGGCTGCTTTAGTTGTGGGCAAGTTGGAAATGAAATCTGGGGCAACTGAAGACCTCCAACACGCTCTTTGAATGGGATAGAGTCTGCCAGTCAAATCTGAATACTTTTCTTTATTAAGACACTTATGTATTACCTATTATGCCTCCACTTCAAGGCAACACACATTAACGCATGGGTAGGCAAACTAAGGCCCGGGGGCTGGATCTGGCCCAACTGCCTTCTAAATCTGGCCCACGGACAGTCCAGGAATCAGCGTGTTTTTACATGAGTAGAATGTGTCCTTTTATTTTAAATGCATCTCTGGGGTATAGGAATTAGTTCCTTTTTCTTTTCAAAATATACCGGTAGTCCAGCCCCCAAGAAGTTCTGAGGGACAGTGCACCGGCCCCCTGCTGAAAAAGTTTGCTGAGCATTAACGTAATAGGCAACGTGCAAAAATGAAATCAAACCTAAAAAGGCAGTTGTTAGGAATAATTTTTTCGTCGCTCCCAGGTCTATCAACTTGGGACAGCTTTAAGAGGACTGGACAGATATATGGAGAACCTATCAATGGCTACCAGCCACGGTGGCTATATTCTGGTGCAGTATTGCTTCTGAATACCAGTTGCTGTAAAGAGCAGGAGGCAGGGCCCTCTTAAGCGCCTCTGGAGCCGTGGTGCCCTGGATCTCTCCGGCGCCCTCCCGCCCCGTTTCCCAGCGCGGTGGGCGGAGCGCGATCTCTCCGGCACCCTCCCGCCCCGTTTCCCAGCGCGGTGAGTGGGTGGGCGCCGCGCGCAGCTGCGCGGCGGACCGGCCAGCTAGCCAGCGGGTGCAGCTCGCAGCGCCCTCCTGGTGGGCCGGCGCCGTGGTGCCCTGCGCCACCAGGGGTCTACGTAGAGCCGGCCCTGGCAGGAGGGTACGTCTTGTGCTCAGGTCCTCCTTGCTGGATTCCCACAAGCATCTGATTGGCCACTGAGAGAAGGGGATGCTAAACTGGATGGGATGTTGACCCGATCCAGGCTCTTCCTGTGTTTATGTTCTTAATACTTAAAATGCAACAGCAGCCCGCATCAAAAGCGAGCAAAGGACACGGTGAACAGAATCAATTTTTTAAAAGTATGCACTCAAATTATATCAGCTGGTGCATGCCAGACCGTGGTGGTTTGAGGAGGAGGGAGGGCCATTCCAGAGTGTGGGCATCAATACAGAATACACTATTTGTGGTGGTTGCTAGATGGACATCTGCAGGCTGTGGCACAAGGATGGCCTCTGATCTCCATGACAATCTATGCCGCATCCCAGATAACCTAGGCCCAAGCAGTTCAGGTCCTTGAAACCTAAATCTAGCCCAGTATCAAACAAGTTATCAGTGCAGGTTCTTTAGTGATGCTGTTAAGAGTCACTCGGTTGCCTCTCTATCCATGTACCAAATATCCAGGTCTGTCCATGCAGTCACTAGAGCCCAAGTGAAAAAGGTGGAGATTTCCCAGCTACATATGGTGAGAAGTGTTATTTGGTTGGGTTATTTGGTACAGAGTGGAAAGATCCGGAAGTGGTTATGAAACATAGGTTTTTCCCTCCTGCAGTTCTGATATTGGCTAAGGCACAAACTAATGGCAACAGCTGTGTTCATCAATATCAGACTAAGGTTCTATCTGTCCCAAGATTCTCTTTCTCAAGTGGTCAGGCAATGACCCCCAGAAGCCCACTTCAGGAAAATAAAGCCAAAAGCAACCACCTGCTATCTCCCCCCAGCTTTTAGAGTATTCAGAATTATGCTACCTCTGTACACAAGAGATTCCACCTCTGGTGAGGAGTGGGTAATGAAAAGCTATTATCAGACCTATCCGGCTACTAGTTCATCTAGATACTGTTGGGAGACATCTACACCAGTAACCATTTATAGATGGGATATGAGTGTTTGTACCCTATTTTCACTTCTTTGACATTTGTTTTGCATAGTATCTACTGGTCCTGGTCCTGGTCAGGCACTATGTAGGCCCATCAAGCCATACTCACTAGTTAATAAGAATCCTATTGAACCCAACAGCAATTGAGATTTCAGTTATAACTGCTTACACTTTTGAGTATGCTGAATTTATGTATCACTTCCCACAACGGCAAGTCCCAATTGCAGCTTTTGGGGACTTCCGTTAAGATGGTGAAAAGCTGCAATTAAGATGGCTAGTGGCGGATCTTGAACAACAGACTTATAATTTTTTATATTTCTCCACACACATTTACCAGAGAACCCACATCTAAACATCATTGGTTTCCTTTACAAGCATAGATCACTGACCACACAACTCCAAACTGTAAACTGGCCCAAACCAGTCAACTAAGTCAAGGGAGGAAGTCATATGACAAAGTTGGAGTAAGGATGTATTACCCTCAGGTATTTAAGCTGCAGAATCAATTGTCTGGGGGACTCTCGGTTGGTTTTGCTCCTGGTTGTACAAACCTAGCATATGAATGGGAAATAAAAGCCAAAAGCTTGTGTCAATTGGGATGGGTGAATTCTAATATGCCATCCTCTGCATGCATATCCGAGGTGTCATGTTCCTATGAAGACTGTAGCATGTAGTCTGCTGGGTGTTTTGTGAATTCTGAATTACTGACCTCAATACAGTTGGGCAAATGCCCATTTACTCTAGTCTTGGAAGGTAGGTTTTTCAAGGTTGCTGGATCCAGATTTCAACAAACATGGGCAAGCAAAAAGCTATGGGCATTGGTGGAATTGTGCTGTCTTGAACTGTGGAAGATTTGTTTTGTTTCCTACAGATCTCAATATACTTTAAGGCAATGGTTTTTTTCTTTTAAAAATGTTTAGGGGTACTCTCATTTTGACTCAATAAAATCACTATTTTATAGTTCAAATCAGGAAAAATAAATACATTAAATGGACAAAATGACAAAGATTTACAAAATGATTAGGGGTATTTGTATTCCTGCATCCCCTCCCAGAAAAAAGCACTGCTTTAAGGACTTCTTCTAAATCTACCCACCCAGTTAACATAAGGTTTGAAGTTGCACTTCACAGAATCATACACTAGATGGCAGCAAAAGATAGCGAAAAAGAAAAATATTGCAGTAACTGTGAGTAAGTAGTTCCTAATCATTTGGGCCCATGCTGGATTTGAGGATTTGGCTCTGTATTCTCTCTCTCTCTCCTGCCAGAAAAACATTTCCATTCCACTCATCCTGGTTATAAAGAATCATTATCTTGTTACTTCAGTTTAGCAGAGTTCAGCTGATGCCCTGTACTCAAAGGTTCCTGGACTGCATCTTACGGGCTTGTCATTTAGTCCACGGCCTGGAAGCAGCTGGTGTGGAGAAGCATCTCAGGAACATGTTCGCACTAAATGATAGTTTGGTTTAAGCTATGGTTTAATGTGTTGTGCGAACTATGCCACACACTGCCACAGTGCGATTTTTGTTTAAATCAGTAGGTCTCAAATTACAGAAACGAGAGTCCGGGATTAAGGTAATACTTAGCCTGTTAAGGTTAGGTAACACAAAAGTTTTAGGATAGGCTATTTATTTGTTATTCCCAGGACAGATCACAAGAAGTGATCTCCAAAAGAACAATACTCCAATAGGTTCTCCAAGATGCCCTTCATGGGTTTAAAGACACAGGAGAAGGATCTCACCCCAAAGCTCATCATGGCAGGCCCTCTTCTCCACTTATCACCGAGAGTTAAGATACATGAAATGTAAGAAAAGAGGTTTATTGAAAATCATAGAAAGTGAAGGCAATGGCCATATTTTTCAGGGAACATTTTAAATTCCCATCCCTACTGCCACCAGGGAACTTATTCAGAGTCTGTGATGTGTGGTGTGGTGCCTGTTCAGTGGAATGCTGGGTTTTCAGCAAACAAGACAAATCCAGGACCTACAAGAAGGAAAGAAAAAAGTGAAGTTTTTAATGTGAAGATTGCAAGAAATTGAGGGATTATATTGTATACCAACACACCGTGTTGTAAATGAAACACAGATACAAGTCAAATACTATCAGTCTCAACGTCAAACTAGAATTTTAAATGATTGGTAGCCACTAAACTCAGCCACATGCTAATCTTTCTAAGACTTTTCGCCTTTTCAGCCAGTGCACAGGATTAGGGCTTTACAATCAAGAGTATAAAACTAAAGTTATGCCCCAAGTCCACACTGCACACACAAGTATTTATTTATAGGTAACACAAACAGAGTGTGTGTGTGTACTTTTACAAATATGGACTTCTAACACTGGTTCAGTGTGAAAGGCTTTACTCTGAGAACACCAATCAAGCTGTGACTTCACTGATTCAAGACAAATTCAAGACAATATTCCAGAAGATTCTCTAAGATGCTGTTCACGAGCTGAAAAGACACAGGAGAGGATCTCACTCCAAGCCCCACCAAGGCAGACCCTCTTCTCCACCCATCATTGAGACTCTCTGACCTTATTTGTATAATGAGGTTCAGCTGTAAGAAGTCATGATAGGAATGAAAACTACCAAAGTAGTAGAGAATACTCAGGGTACTTCTAAGCGTTTTTTCTAGCCTACACTAGTACACTATTTCTAAGTACTAAGTCTTGAATCTTATGTGGGAAATCTACCACCTAAATAAGAGATGAATGTAAGGATGGCATCAGCCAATATTTTGACTACCAAGTCTTCCCTTCTAAAATCGTATACCCCAACCCGGTATATGTACCTACATGACTTCTGTATCAGCCCACAAAGTTGATGACTACAAGATGCAGGATAGTGCTGGCAAAGAGGAAGTCAGCAAAGGCTCGCTCTGGTGAGATCCCCTGAAATTCTCCTTTGTTCTGTGGATTGATCTGGATCCTCAAACAAACTTGAGAGGGAGAGAGAAGAAAAACCAAACTGTAATGGATTGCTGGAAGAAAATGCAGCACATCACACTAAACAGCGGAGCAAGTTTTAAAGAATGACCATTACCTCCTACTCCAATTTAAGAACTACAGTACAGAGTGAGTCTGTGGAACCTTGCCATCAGTTATCTATTCTGGCAAGAACCTTCGCCCTTTTGAGTTTAGAAAATAAATCTCCCAGACCTGCTTTTATAGTAGGAACAGTCATCACACATCACTCCCCTCCACCCTCTTGGCTCCGACATGTTTTCTTGGCAGGCAGGCAGGACCTGTACTTTGTAAAGCACATCAGTGCTCTGACGTCCAGGTATTGCATTTTTGGATATCTAAGATGACAGTTTCCTCCTGCACAATGCTGGCGCTTCCATCACCAGTCAGAAATACATCCAAGGGAGGCAAGTGACGGGCAGCAGCATTCACACCAGGTGATCCAGCAAGGCCAGGTAGGTGCCTTGGTGGGCATGGGAATGAGCCCTTCTGGGCCCACGGGCAGGTGTGCTTACCCCAAAAGCTAGTCCTGGGGCTGAGTCACGACCATGACCATGGGGTAAGAACCCCTAGCAGAGCGGCTCACTGGTCTGGATGAGACGTTTAACAGAAGGGATGGGGACTCCTGCAGATGCTGTCCTTAAAGCAACTGCTTATATTGGCAGAGGCTGATGGGAGTTGTAGTCCTGCTTGAAGGAAGACCCAGAGCAGGCACCCCCAAACTGCGGCCCTTCAGATG
The DNA here is from genome assembly GCF_963506605.1 of Zootoca vivipara. NCBI lineage: Eukaryota > Metazoa > Chordata > Lepidosauria > Squamata > Lacertidae > Zootoca > Zootoca vivipara. The sequence continues at coordinate 45,482,595 of NC_083288.1, forward strand.
CTTTGGCCTACAACTCCCATGATCCCTAGCTAACAGGAAGATGGGTCAGGGAAGATGGGAACTGTAGTCCAAAACATCTGGAGGGCCGAAGTTTGGGGATGCCTGACCCAGAGGAAAGCATAGGTGGGAGTCACTAGCATGGTCCCCACTTACATCCCACGCACACTCCGCAGTTGCCATGGCAATTGTCATAACCCCGCCTTGTTCCTTGTCTCCATTAGCTAAACAGCGCCGTTGCAACGACGACGCAGAACCTTCTTGCCCCCCCACCATCCCAAGAGGATAAGTTGCTACGTCACCATATGGAACCCCCGCGACATTGCCATGGGAACATCCCCCCTCCCTCCCGGAAAGACCGTTGGCAGGCTGACCCGGCGACCGTTGCACACGTCCCTCCCCGCCCCAACTTCCAATTTAAAAAGCAACGGCTTCGCGTTCGAAGCTGCCAAGTCAAGGAGCGTCCTCACCGCCCAGGATGAAGCTCCCCACGGCGGAGATGAACCCCGACAGGAAGGAGTTGAAAGGGAAGGTGCCGACGCCGAGGCAGTAGCCGAACTGCAGCGCTCCCGTGAGCATGACGTAGAGCAGGTAGGCGTCCAGCACCTTCAGGCGGCTCGGCGTTCCGCTGCTGTACTCGGCTAGGAAACGCCGCACTACCGAGCTCACCGAGCTCGCCCCGGCCCCGGACGAGCCAGAAGCTGCGCCTGACATAGCGACGGAGACACTGCCACACAACTTGAGTTAAAGAAAAAAAATGAGGTGGCCGGAAGCGGGTAAACGCTTCCCGTGTCAGTATGGGGCAAGGCGCATGCGCAGAGACGGTGCTAGCCCCTAGTACGCATGCGTGTTGCGTATTTCGGTTGCTAAAAGGGCAATTCTAGAATGGGCTGATTTGTGCGCAAGCGTTGTTCATGAGCGGCTGTAAAAGGGCAGCGCAGGCACAATCGGATTGGAGACTATCACAGACCTTTTCCTGGTATGGGGCGTCTGTTGCGCATGTGTAGTACACTCATCCTTACACATAAGCTTTTGGTTCAAGGGAGAAGTTAAAAGAAAACAAGACTTAACTTTTTTAAAAATGAAAAGAGCAAAACTAGCAGCAGTAGTATGCTATTAAGGGTTTATTTATTAATTTGCGTTGCAGGCATCCTGTTTAAGGAGAGAATTTAATGCGCATGCGTTTGTTCAATAGCAGTTACGAGAGGGTGTTATATAGGTTACATGGGCATGTTATTGCGCATGCGTAATCAGAACTCCCTGCTTCCAGCCTCACGGTAACGAAAGTAAACAGTCTTGGTTTTACAAGCTGCAGCTTGAAAGGAAGGCGCTTTGCACACCATTATAGCTTCGCATTCCATAGCATGCGGCTTTGCACCCCATAATTATACCCTCAAACGCCCCATGCTACTAACAGCATAACCGAATACAATTACAAATGCCCTATGCAGCCATTTCAAAACTACCTTAGAATTCGTGGTGCATGGAAGTAACTGAAAAAGAGGCAATGCCCATCTGCTTGTGTTCAGAAACTCCCGGCCAACAACCCTGAGAACCATTTTTTAATGATGAGCGAGGACAGAATAGTGGACATTTAATAAATGCAGATTACAGTAATTGGCTAAAGTCGCCTCATAAGGGATGAAAGGAAAAAAAGTGATTTCTATAAAGCTAATGCTTTCTTGCATGCATTCGTTTGACACCGAAAACTAGTCCGGGGGTGCAGGATCGTAGGCTGTCCCTCCTAACTGGGTCCCACACTACGAACACTTTCTCCTCACAACACTTGCAAGTTCTCCTTACGCTATTGTACAGAAAAAAACCTCATTATTTCCCCCTTTTTCTAATCCTGCCCCTCCTCCCTGCAGCCATCAATCATCTCCGCTAGACTCCTCCCCTCTTTATGATGCCTCCGCCCACATCAGGGGGAAAAGAGCCCGCCCTCTTGTTCTCTCTTTCACTCCAATCTACCCGGCAAGCGGAGGGAGTCCAGAGGGCGCTGCCGCGCTCCCTTTTGGAAAATCCCTCCCGCCCCCCCTTATATAACCCAGCAGGAAGCTTATACAACAGGCCTCACCCAGACCTCCCCGCCAACCCCAAGCCATTCATAAAATATGAACCACGCCCCCAAGTTCTAGTTCCACCCCTTCCTTACGCACGCCTTTCCTCACCAGCTGTTGTGATGTTTTCCTTCTTGGGAAGTAATGGAGGAAGACCTTGAGCAGTCGTGAGTTCAGTGTGGGATATTTCCGGGTCGCGGAGCCATTCTCACTCATAGATTAATTTAATTTTGCTGCTTTAATACAGATCCTGGTTCTGGAGGGAAGGGGAGAGGGGATTAAGGTTTGAAACGGGGTGATTGTTAATGTAGCCCTACAATGTATGCAGTTGTGCATGTCACTCGCTCCTACAGGTGGTTTCCCGTCCTATGTGCTTTGTTGTGTGGGTTGTTGGCTAAGCACTCTTTTGGCTAAGCGCTTGGAAGGAGTTAAAGAGACCTGCTGATGGAAGCGTTGCTCTGGATTCTGCGGAGGGGGAAGGTGTTATGATCTGTCACCAAGATACTGTCCTTAGAAAGGGATGAGGCAGGCTGGGTTTGCAAAGAAGCCGACAGGGGAATAAGGAAGAAAAAGCAGACCAGAATCTGTATAAGGCTTGAGGCTAAATCTGCCTTTCCTCCTAAGGCAAATGGGCAGGCAAAAGACGGCAACGGAGGAAGAATTTAACACTGGAAGATACTGAGGGAATCATGCCTGTGAGATGAAATTATAGCTTGCAAGCCAAGGGGAAGTATGTGAAAAGAAGGAGGGGGGTTAATTTCCAGGAGTTCCTAAATTAACTTTCCCACCAAACCATAATTAAACTATGAAACTCGCTTCCACAGGAGGCAGAGATGACCACCAATTTAAATGGCTTTTAAAGAGCATTAGACAAATTCGTAGAGGAGCTTTGCTCTGCTTCCACAATTAGCAGGCAGAAATGCTTCTGAATGCCAGTTGCTGTAAAACAAAGGAGGGGAGAGTCCTCTTGCTCTTGGGCCCTGTTTGTGGGTTTCCTACAGGCATCTGCTTGGCCAGTGTGAGAACAGGATGCTAGATTAGATGGGGCATTGGCCTGATCTTACATTCATATGAATTGAAAGGCAGAATATAAATCTACCCCATGCCCCATGAACTGTTTTCTGCACTAGAGTTTCTAGCTGGAATGTGCGAAGTCCAGACTGCATGTGAGCATGAACACAGTGCCCTCTCTGCTAGTTAAGCATAACATCCCTCCCACATAGAACTAAGCAACAAGGCTTGCAGCATTTTAGGCAGAGTTTCAAGGTCTTGGCAAGAGACAGGCTGTTATTCATAATGCCAGAGGCAGTGATGATTAAGTTCTAAATGAGAGGTGCTGAAATTCAAAGTTAAAGTAGTATGAAAACAGATCTCTCTCTCCCCCAATCCTAGCTGGGTGGGATGGTATTCAGTGGTGAAGAGGAAAAAATCCTCTGCATGTGTTCAGAGTTTCTTGCTTCTCGATGTGGCTTTACATAGTCTGGGGTGAGGCGCTGGGTTCTTGAGCTGATTTTGAAGGGGAGCAGTTGCCAAGGGAACAAGAGAGGCAAACACCTCTGAACTCCAGACGCTGAAGAAATATCCTTTGTGCCCAGATACAATCATTAGCTGTGGTGTTATTGGAAGGAAGCAGATTTGCCTGGTGTTAGGGAAAGGCTTTGGAATGGCTACTAGTTTTACTTGGCCCTTCAATCAAACCTTTCCAGAGTGTCTCTCTGTGTGTAGGTCTGCACTGTCTCTAATTCAAGGCACCAGGTGGTTGCGAGTCGGAAGTGATTCAGCAGAAAAGGAGAGTGACTAGGCAATTTGTCTAGCTGTCCTTATCATTGCATCATAACAGTAGAGCCTTGTTCTCCCAAGTTTCCCCTCCACCCAGGATGAGGAGTGCAGCCAATGCCTTTTCAATGTAACTATTTTACATTCCCACAAAGACACTGCAGGGGGTGTGAGTGGTGCTGTTCTGCAACTGACCCAGTGCTTGCAATGACTCTAAATGTGCTGATGTGCGCTATATGTTAGTTACAGTGTTGTTATCAATTTGTTTGGCTGAAGTTGGGAAAGGGAGGACCCTTACCTCTCCACTGCTTCTTTGCAAACTGAGCTCCCATAGCTAGAATTTTGATAGTGGGGCTTATGTGGAAAACCAGGGGGCAGGAGATGAAACGGCAAAAACTTAAATGTGAGTATAGTACTTTAATGCCCCTCCTCCTCCTTTGTCCACTGCAAACTGTTAAGAGAGGGAGGCAGGTAGGCAGGCACTGAAAACTGCCTATCCGATCACATGACTCTGGCTATAGGGGATCTGATCACTCACAGGATCATGGAATGGACTTTGATACCACCATAACGATAAAGTTCAGCATTTATGCAACATATCAGAAGTTTCATTGCATGTTGGAATAGAGGAAGCTGCCTCATGCTGAGCCAGTCCATCTAATGCAGTACAGTCGTACCTCGGAATTCAAACGTCTTGCAAGTCTAACGTTTGGCTCCCAAATGCCACAAACCCGAAAGTAAGTGTTCTGGTTTGCGAACGTTCTTTAGAACCTGAATGTCCAACACAGCTTCCGATTGCCTTGGTTTCCAAATGTTTTGGAAGTCAAACAACTTCCGGAACGGTTTCCGTTCGACTTCCAAGGTATGCCTATATTGTACATTGACTGGCAGCTACTTTCCAGGATTCCAGGCAAGGTCCTCTCACTGGGACCTTCTGCATGCAAAGCAGGTGCTCTACCACTGAGTTAAAGCCCTTCCCCCCAAATTTGATGATGGCGTACACCATCATATTATTCCTTACAACAGTCCCACAAGCTTGGCTGGTATTATCTAATAGTATTTTTATTCTAGAGTGTCAGGCTAGGACCAGGGAGACCCAGGTTTAATCCACACTCTGTGTTGACCATCATGGGCTGCTGTTCTCTAAATGAAACAAAAAGATGCAAGTGGCTAGTCTTCAGGCTGTGGTGAAAGCTGCATGGTTCAAAACTTAACAGCACTGCTAGGATATTGGCAGGTTTTCAGCGATTTCAAACATAGATGTGTCAATATGCTGCAGAACCTATATTATCACCTTTGCAGTGAGAAATGGAGGCTAAGGGAGAAGGTATTGCCTTTGGACCACTAAGTGAGTTCAGGGCCAATTTCACTTAGGGATTTCCCAGCCCATTATTTAAGCGTATTTACTTAGGTATTAACTCACTTTGCCCTTAATGGGACCTAGGTTCATAATGTAGGGTGGCAGCCTTGTGGAATCACAGAATTGTAGAGTTGGAAAGAGACCCCAAGGGTCATCTAGTCCAACCTCCTGCATCTCAACTAAAGCATTCAGGACAGAAGGCTATCTAACCTGTGCTTTGAAACTTCCACATGGCAGCCCTTTCTGTTCATGTTCAGTATTTGTGTGTGGAGTTACTGTATTTGCATTGCATCGGCTCTCGTTTTCAGGAAGTGAAAGCTTTGCATTTTGCTGAGAAAAACAAGGTGGCCCATCAGGAGTGACGCCTAGAGAGACCCTAGTTCAGGTATCCCCAAACTGTGGCCCTCCAGATGTTTTGGCCTACAACTCCCATGATCCCTAGCTTAAGAGGACCAGTGGTCAGGGATGATGGGAATTGTAGTCCAAAACATCTGGAGGGCCGAAGTTTGGGGATATCTGCCCTAGTTATTCAAGGGCTTTTTCCTGCTCTATCAAGTCACATTCTCCTCCAATCACAGAGTTGCAAAAGCTTGCTATGGGAAGCAGCTGTTTATCACTGACCCCCTTCGATGTCTTCCTTTTCCTTTCTTCTCCCAACCCCTTTGCTCTCCCTTTCTGCCTGCCTCTGCCCACCCATGTCTCAACAAAACTATATCCCTTCCACAGGACCCAAGGCTGGCTAGGGGGCTGGCTGCCTGCCTGGCGTCCCACCTCCATGTCCCACCTCAAGAACGTGGAAGCTCGGATCCTGCAGTGTAAGTAAAGGAGGGCTTGAGGAGCGTCCTCTTTCTCCTTTGTCCAAAATAGAGATGGTAACTAATATCCTATAAGATCTGTCGAAAGACCCATCTAGTCCAGCATCCTGTTCTCACAGCAGCCAACCAGAGTCCTGTGGGAAGCCCCACAAGCAGAACCTGAGGACAGTAGGACACTCCCCTCTTGCAATTCCCAGCAACTCCCCTCTGACAGTGGAGGGAGAACAGAGTCATCAGGGTTGGTAGCCATTGATAACCTTGCCCACTAGGAATTTTGTCTGGTCCTCTTTTGAAGCTGTCCCAAATTGGCAGCCATCGCTACCTCTGGTTGGGAACGATTTCCATGGTTTAATGATGTACTGTAAGAAGAAGTGCTTTCATTTGTTTATCCCATAGCTGCCAAGTTTTCCCTTTTCTCGTGAGGAAGCCTATTCAGCATAAGGGAATTTCCCTTAAAAAAAGGGAGAACTTGGCAGCTATGGTTTATCCTGAGTCCTCCAACTTTCAGCTTCATTGAATGGCCTCAAATTTAAGCCAAGACACACAGAGAGAGAAACTTGCCAGAGAAGTTGCCAGGAAAAAATATATGCTATGGCTCCATAATAATCTTAGTTGGCAAATAACAATTGGTGGTGGTGGGGAGTTTCTGTGGTTTAATTAAGACCCACCAAGAAGTGGAAGGGTTTTGTTTCTTACCTTGAGCATCAGTTTTAGGGTATCTACACGTGGCACCCCAAGGCTTACTGTGGTTGCCTGCCCAGGACTTCCCTGGTACTTGTTTTCCTCTGGCCCAGCACTCTTGAGCAAAACCAGGTGGTTGGGCCTAAGGTGCCATTTTTATTTTCCACAATGCTCCTTGTGTACTTGTTTATATGTTGTATTAGCCTTCCATTACATTAGAAGTGCAGCACAATAGAACAAACAAGTAAAACAATTTTAAAAGCGGATAAAAACACTTCCAAGCAAAACCAACTCAGTATAGATTTACCAGAGTAGAAGAGTTGGGTCTCATAACAATTGCCTAACTGTCAGGGTAAAGAGGTGTGACTTCAGCATACACCAGAAGCTGTGAAATGAAGATCCTAGATCAGGGGTCCCCAGACTACGGCCCCCGGGCCGGATGCGGCCCAATTGGCCTCCCAATCCGGCCCGCGACGACCCCCACCGCCCGCTCTTACGGCGCGCGGCGCGGCGGCGATCTTCAAAATCTGAAAAAAAAACGCCGAAAATCGCTTGTGCGCATGCGTATGGGCCTCTCCCGACCCAGAAGAGGTCATTTCCGGTGCACTTCCGGGGCGGGGGAGGCCCATACGCATGCACACAAGCAATTTTCGGCGATTTTTTTCTGACCATGTGCGTGTGTGCATGCGCATGGGCGCGCACTCCCCCGCCCTCCAGCCCGCTGCGCGCGCACTCCCCTGCCCTCCGGCCCGCCGCGCGGTCGGCGCGGCGGGCACCGGCCCGAAGCCCGGTAAGTCTGGGGACCCCTGTCCTAGATGCACCTCTGTGGGGCAGGAGTTCCTCAACTTACAGGTTACCACAGAGAGGACCATTCCCCACACTTCTGAGGGTGGCTGTCAAGAGAGCCCTCTCTGTCAATGTACAGCATATAATACCTGGTGGCATTGTGATCCTGAATATGGAGATTTCCCCCCCTAGATCTTATTGCTCATAACTAGAGCCACCGCCTGCTTAAAGAAATCTTGATTGCTTAATCAGGTGAGTTTTAATGGATCAATCAGTTTATACAAGCATGCATTTGCACACAGCCAAATTCTTTTTGGAGAAGAAAAGCATTCTTTTGTCTAAGCTTTTGTCTAAGAAGCATTTAATGGAGTGGGGGTGAGAGAAAGAGGAATACCTCTTCTAAAACAATCTCTGCTGTCTGATTGTGATCTGATCTGGTATTTGAAAATTGCCATGGGCATCTTGCTAATTGGTCAGAAGGCTTTTGAAATGATTAGCCTAACTGATGAGGTAGACGAGATTTGTAGGGGGAGACCTGAAGACAACAGCCATCTTTCTGGACTATTGGCCATGCTGGGTGGGACTGATGATAGTTGGAACCCACAGTTTCCTCTATATCCAGGGAACATCTTTCCTCCCATCAAATCCCTTTCTGCAGCCATTAGTGCTAGTGTGCCTTGTAACATCCAACAGAACCTGGGCCCCATGGTATGTATTGTTTTTTTTGCGGGGGATCCTGGATAATAGATGCTCACCTTCCCCTTTCTCTCTTCCATCTTCAGGCCTCCAGAACCGATTTGTGGCCCGATACATCTCCCTTCCAAACCATGCCAAGATCTGGACCGTATCACTGTCTCCAGAACGGGCCAAGGGACGCACCCCCCTGGTGATGGTGCATGGCTTTGGTGGGGGCATCGGACTCTGGATCCTCAACCTAGACTCGCTGAGCCAACGTCGCCCTCTCCATGCCTTCGACCTCCTGGGGTTTGGCCGCAGTTCCCGGCCCCCCTTTTCCCGGGATGCCCAGGAGGCCGAAGAGGAGTTTGTGAACTCCATTGAGGCCTGGCGTCGGGAGATGGGCATCCCCAGCATGATCCTGCTTGGCCATAGTCTTGGTGGCTTCCTGGCAGCCTCCTACAGCTTGCAGTATCCAGAGAGGTACATTTTGTGGCTCTAGGCAGGGATGATGGGAATTGTAGTTCAGCAACATCTGGTTCTCCATGCCTATAGTAACTGAAGCAGAGCTCTGACCTCCTGTGTTGCAGCCAGCCTTGTTATAAGCCAGGTGTAGCCAACTAAAAGTGGCCTGCGGAGGGTGGGTAGGTGGCTTCTTGAGCTCCCAGGCCTGGGATCCCTCACCCGTGCTATGTCATCTGAAATATATCCTGCCCATCTCCCTCTCCCCACCTGCTTCATAGAATGGTAGATATGGAAAGAACCCCAAGGGTCACCTAGTCTCAGCTAAAGCATCCATGACAGGTGGACATCTAATCTCTATTTAAAAACCTCCAGTGAAGGAGGTAAATACCCTAAGTCAGAAAGGTTGGCCTGGACAGGGAGGTCATACAGAAGTTCCAGAAAGATCCTAAGGCCCAGGACATCAGAGAGTCTGTAGTAGTATTGTTCATAATTTCTAGTGGAATAGACCTGCCAGTAATGCCTGTCTTTCTGCCCTTCCCATCTAAGTCAAGCATATAGATGTTATTAAGAGGCTGACCTCACTGGAGGTACTTAATTGGGTACCTAAGTAGGCTCTTAGGATAAACGTTGGATGGTATAGCCTTTGCTGGTTTGTACCACTTGAGAATTTAGGTGTGGGAAATCAGATACTCAACTAAGTATCATAAATGAATGATCCTCGCATATAGTAAGCTAACATATCAGAGAGAAGATCTTCCTGGCATGCTAGTTTTCCAACATGCAGAGCTTTTAGAGTGTGGAATTATTATTTTCTTAAGCAGTCAGCTGGATTTGTGACCAGTGTTAGAAACTGAGATATGAAAACTAGGAGCTAAATGACACCTTAAACCTGGGTTATGGGCACATCCATGGAATGTCTAGGTGCTCTTTAAAATAAGAATACAAAGCTGAAAATGAATGAACTGCAGCTAAAATATTGTGCTCATTTTTCACATGGTCTAGTCCTTCTCCTGCCCACTACTCTAATATTCTTAAGGGGGTCTCTTCTCCAGTCTTCAGAGAGTGGGTGGAAATGGGGAAGCAGAAAAAGGTCCTCCTTTCCTTTCACTCTGCAGTTTTAATCTGAAATCTTAGGTGCAGTACTGCACCCAGAGCCCAGAAACTGCTCGTGCTAATGAAATTCCTGGTTGCAAAATGTGCCTAGATGAACAATGGAGATTTCGAACACTGTTTGTGACTGGCCTCTGTGCACATGTACCCTGAAGTAAATCCCACTGAGTTCAGTGGTGTAGGATTGTAGCCTTAGGCAGCTTTTCATGCCTCTCCTGACCCAGGGTGAAACATCTGATCCTCGTGGATCCCTGGGGCTTCCCCATGCGTCCGTCCGACCCGGCTCAGATCCGCACCCCTCCAACCTGGATCAAGGCTGTGGCGACGGTGCTGGGACGGTCCAACCCTCTGGCTGTGCTTCGAGCTGCTGGGCCCTGGGGTGAGTGAAATTGGCAAGAAGATTAAACGGAGGGTGCCGGGAGAACAAGCAGCGGGATGTGCCGGAATTGACACTTGTTCATAGTAGAAGTGGCCGAGCTTATTATCCCTGTTGCTGAAAGTTGCTGAGGCAAGAGGGACCTGCAACAAAAATGTTATAGGTGAAATGCTTCTGTCAAGGGTGACAGCCAGCCATACCCACTTTCATGATACTCCATTGCATTCCATTCTCCCTAGTTTTCTGGATCCCCCACCTGGAATTAGTTAGCATTCTGTTGCCACTGAATATTCTCATTCCTCATAGGGCTATTTTACTCTGTCTTTGATTATTTCTATTTTTCCTTAAAACTTTTTTTGTACTTCTGTAAATCTCGGGGTTTCCCCAAGCCTGCTGATAGCATGCATTTTGGCTACATAATAATAATAATAATAATAATAATAATTATTATTATTATTATTATTATTATTATTTATTGTTTGTAGCCCGCCCATCTGGCTAGGTTTCCCCAGCCACTCTGGGCGGCTTCCAACAAAAAATTTAAAATACATTAAGGTGTCACACATTAAAAACTTCCCTGAACAGGGCTGCCTTCAGATGTCTTCTAAATGTCAGGTAGTTATTTATCTCTTTGACATCTGATGGGAGGGTGGGCGCCACTACCAAGAAGGCCCTCTGCCTGGTTCCCTGTAACTTGGCTTCTCGCAGTGAGGGAACCACCAGAAGGCCCTCGGCGCTTAAAGGATCCATGCTCAAAGAAATCTGTTTTCTGGTATTTAAAAAAAGTGAATTCCCTTCCTGGAATACTTCATGTATTTGATGAAGTGGATTATCCATCACAAAAGCTTAAGCCATAGCACATTTATTGATCTTTAAGGTGCCACAATACTCTCTTGTTCTGAGCTGTTTCTGCGTCTCTTCCTGGATATTCCCAAATTGGGTGACCCCAATATCTAATATTTAAACAAATGGGAGAAAGGCTCTTTTCACTTTCTCCATTCCATGCAAACCTTCCTTTACTTATCTCCCCCCCCCAAAAGCAAAAAATCCCAGAAGACCAGTCCCATAGATATTGGGGGGGGGGCATAATCCCAAGTGCATATGGGTAGGATGAGATTGCATGGATGACGAAAACATTTTCCCTAGGACTTAAATCCAGTCCCATATCTCACACGTTTGCGGGACGACCTCAAATGAGGCATCACCCACCTCCCTTAGCACTTCCATCTGTAAAATGGGCAGAGCTGTGCTTGGAGATAAATGTGGAGAGGAAGCGGTTCTCACAGGAAGTCACTTGGGATGGCAGTTATTTTGGAGATGTAAACAATGACGTTTTGAGATCTACAGTCCTGCTTGTGGACCCTTGGCAAAGAGGAAAGCTGCTACCCAACTTGAAAAGAGAAATTCATTCATTGCTGTTTTTATTTTTTTATTGGAAGCTCAAGTAAAAGTTTGATGAGAACCCACTGACTGCATCCACCCTTTCCTCCAGGGCCTGGACTAGTGCAGCGCTTCCGTCCAGACTTCAAGCAGAAGTTTGCCGATTTCTTTGACGACGATACCATCTCGGAGTACATCTACCACTGCAATGCCCAGACACCCAGGTGAGGTCCTCCACTGTTTCACATCCACTGTCAGAGGCAGAATGCCTCGGAATACCAGCTGCTGTGGGGAATGTGCTGTGGTCCATGTTCCTGTATCTATTAACACTACTGCATTTCCATCCATGCACTCCCTCATTGCAGTGGCGAGGCCGGGTTCAAGGCCATGTCGGAGGCGTTTGGTTGGGCCCGGCGCCCCATGTTGGAACGCATCCACCTGGTGCGCCACGACTTGCCGATCACTCTCATCTACGGTGCCAATTCCTGGATTGATACCAGCACCGGTGAGAAGGTCAAGAGCCTGCGGCCAGGGAGCTACGTCTGTGACATGGTAGGAACTTTGGCACGTAGAGAGAGATAGGGAGCAGAGCATGATTGTAGTTGCCATTGCATTGGATGTTCCTCGTGTGGGAATGGGGGCCTAAGTAGAGAATCCTCTAGCCTAAAATCCTCCGCATTTTTGCAATTCAGATTTCCCCGTCCCTATGACTTAGGGGGAAAACGTGGCCAAATTCTAGTGACAGTCAGGAACTAAAGAGGACTGAGCATAGAGGGTAGAAGAGTTAGAATTCCAGTTTTCAACATACATGCATAGGAGAATGAATCAGTGGTACCCTGGTTCTGGGCCTCCCTCCCACCCATAATCAGGCACTGGAATCCCTCTACATAGTGATTTCTCCCCATTCAATGACATTTGATGTTTTAACTTCTTCAGCTGCCCTGAAGACCTTGTGGTCAAAAAGCCAGCTAGAAGCACTTCTGATGTGTAACTCCAAAATGGTTTTGCTCGAGGCATCTCAGTAGAGCACTTTGGTGTGTCAGGGTTGGTTGGGGGGTGCAGGGAAGCTGTCCAGTTTCATATCAGTCAGGTGTCTGCTTAATCCAGATATGCAGGACCATGAGTGGGCCAATAGCAGCATTGGAAGGGAAGGCCAATATCACACACAACAGAGCAGGCCAAAGGCAGTCAGGATTCAAAAGTGCAGAGGTATTCACAGGGGTCAGTAGCACAAGGGTAGGAATCGGGAACAGGAAGCCAGTTGCACACAGCTAAGGAGCTGTGGTGTTATGCAATAAACCTTCTGGGTCTGAGTGCTCATGTAGCCTGAAGGCTCTGACCCAGGAACAAATGGTTAGCCCAGACTTCAAGCTTTATTGCTCTCAAGGAAACACCTTGTTCTTGAAGGCCCCTTATTCATGGAGATGTTGGTTCTTCTAGACCTTTTAAAAAAATATTCATATTCTTTATTGAAAATAAGAAGTAAATACAGCCGTACCTTGGTTCTCGAACACCTTGGTACTCGTACATTTTGGCTCCCGAATGCCCAAAACCTGGAAGTAAGTGTTCCGGTTTTTGAATGCTTTTTGGAAGCCGAACGTCCGATGCAGCTTCCGCTTGAGTGCAGGAAGCTCCTGCAGCCAATCGAAAGCTGCGCCCTGGTTTTCGAAGATTTCGGAAGTCGAACGGACTACATTCAAGAACCAAGGTACGACTGTAATTGCAAGTGCACAGAGTAAGATGATACGCAAAGAAGAAAAAGACAAAGAAACAGCACCCATGTAGAAAACAAAAAAGAACCAAAAAATAAAAATAAGAAAGTTTATTATTGTAGTTAACCACACCTTAACCTAAGACAGTATTTATAAAAATGAATTCCAAATATTGTTAAATTTGTCCATGGCGAGTCTGCGTCTGTATGCAACTTGTTCCTCTGGACCAGGCCTGTCAAACCTGCGGCCCTCCAGATGTTTTGGCCTACAACTCCCATGATCCCTAGCTAGCAGGACTAGTGGTTGGGGAAGATGGGAATTGTAGTCCAAAACATCTGGAGGGCCGCAGGTTTGACATGCCTGCTCTGGACTTTGAGGGGCATGCTTTGTTGACGGGTGGTTGCCCGACGCTGGGGAATATTTCTATCTCCCCTTCTGATTCTCCCCCTTGCCCTCAGGCTATTCCGGGTGCCTCCCACCACGTCTATGCCGACCAACCCCATGCCTTCAATGCTGCTGTGGCAGAGATCTGTGACTCTGTTGACTGACCGCCCGTGACCCAGAAGAGCTGGTGCGACGCACACAAGAAACACAACGCACACGCAAGACATCGCTCGTGCTCCCCGAGAAGCGGGGACGCCAGCTCCTCAAGATGGCCGCAAGCTGGTCTTGGAGGATACCTGCCCCCCTCCCCCCCTCCCCAGATTTGTCCCTGAATCTTCATTCTAACTTAAAGGTTGCAGGCCGCCTGCTTTGGGTTAATCGAAGCTCCAATCATTTTATTTTCCCCTAATTTCATGTGCCTCCTGGTGTGCTTTATCCTGCCTCCCTCCTCCAAGACATTCCTCTTTCTGTGCTGCAACAGGACTGTCCTCCTCTGCTACCTCACCCACCTTTCCGACCCCCTTGGCTGTTGGTTCTTCCTATCCGTTTTGTTTTTTGCAACACCATCCACAGTATTTGCATGCTGGAAAGCTTTTTTTTAAAAGAATATTTTCTGTTGCAACCACTGATGTCACACCAGGGTAACATTTGCTTACACCTGCACTCTCTCTCAGGCTGGTGGTTAAATGTGGAGACTGTTTTTCTCCCTGCCAGAGATGCTATTGCTGATCCGGTCAGTCAAGGCTACTTGGTTTATTAAGCTGGAGGGAATGCAATTATATTTCCCTTTGGCAGATGCCACTTTTAACCTCACCTAAATCAAGGAGACAGCCAGGATTGGAGGGGAATTGGGATATATGTTCCCATTGACCCTTTCTCCTTAAGGGGGCGCTGTTCTGTACCGATACCCGCTTGAATGGTCATTGGCTGTGGGAGAGGGCTCTGGCCATGTCTGCTCACCAATAGGAGAGCATGATCAGGGTGTGCACATCGAGGGAGTCTGGGCCCTTCGTGGGCTGCCATGCGATGCTCCAGGCACGATGCAAAGACAACAACTCTGAAGGCAGTCCCAAATCAGGACAGTATACTGAGTTTGGGAAGCGGGCATGGGGCTAAGACCTCCAGCCACATCAGCTGGGATCAAGAAAGCAGGGGGGGGGGCAGTTGTGGCTTGAGCATGATCTGCTGGCCCCACTACATCCTCCCTAATGCTAGGGGAGAATCAGAAAACTAGAACAAGGAAATGATAGGTTGTCCTTCTAAAGGAAGACCCCTTTAGCACTTATGTGGCAGGGAGGGGAGGCTGAAAACAGCCCAGCATCCTCCATCAAACACAGAGCTGGCCAGTATTTGGAGCTGTTTGTATCCCTTGGCCACAACTGTTTCTGCAATCTCATGATATTCACAAACTCTGTTTTTGCCGTTTGTGAATTAGCCTTTTTTTTTTTGCAGGGGCGGAGGAATTTCATATTTTAAGAAGGTTTGAGAATCCTGACATAACCTCAGAACTGTTCAGTTTATGTACCGTTGTCCAACTCCGGACGGCAGCAGCAGTCAAAAATTGGCTAGAGAGAGAACAAGCACAGTTGGCTTTCACAGCGCAAGAGTTTTGGGAATCACTCCTGCTCTGCTCTCTCACTTGAGCCCCACCTAGTGGTGAAAAGCAGACAATGAAGGCACCTAGTGGCGCAGGTTGTGTGACCATTCCCCCCATGTGATGGGTTCCTGCCTGCAAAAGATGCTCCTTTCTCTCAGACACTTACATGTCCACAATCCCTACTAACTGCCATCTTGGTGGGAGGGCAGGAAAAAAAACCCCATTGCCTGCTTTCTTCCTTTTCTATTTTTGCTGAGATGTTAGCTGTCTCGAACTCGCCCCCGCTGCATGAGGCAATGGCTGAGGTGGGGGAGATGCACTTACTGAAAGGGCAAAAATAAACAGAATCCTGTCTCCTTAGGATCATTGGGAGCTGTGGCCTTCTAGTAGCGCATGCGTGTGTAACCTGCTTGGTGGTGCCATGTTAACGTTATCTGTGGGAGGTTGTACCTAATCACCTGCCGGTGCTTTGTATAGAATTCACCTTGGTTTGTACTAAATTTTGTATGTTTAGTAAAGTAAAAGGAAAGTGTTGTTTTGAAAGAGGCTGCGTCATTTCTCTGCGTTTAGCGTTTCCTTGCACCCCAGCCTTGCAAAATTCGGAGGTTTATAAAAGCGCATCCTGAAATGGACTGCTAAGTCAGTAGAGCATGAGATTCTTAATCTCAGGGTTGTGGGTTCGAGCCCCATATCGGGTGGAAGATTCCTGCATTGCAGGGGGTTGGACTAGATGATCCTCGTGGTCCCTTCCAATCCAATTCAATGATTGTATGATCCAGAGACATTTCTCCACACAGGCAGGACAGAGGCATTGCAGTCAAGAACACTTCAGCCAGGAAGAAGCATTTGAAACTGAAGAGGGGGGGTTGGTGAGGGGGGTGTCCTGGGCACAGAGTCCTGAGAGTTTGATAGAAGGAGCAGGTTTATAGCTAGGTGGTACTCCTGGGTCCTTTGCTGTCGCTCGAGGTTCAGGTGGCCTCAGTGGCCCGGAGTGCCTTCCATCAGCTTCGGCTGGTGCCCCAGCTACACCCCTACCTTGACAGAGGTAGCCTAACTACTGTTGTCTATGCTCTGGTAGCCTCAAGGTTAGATTACTGCAATGTGTTATACATAGGACTGCCTCTGAAGATGGTTTGGAAACTTAGCTCCTGCAGAATTCAGCGGCCAGGTTTCTCACCAGAGCAGGGTGGTTTGAGCATATTACACCGATCCTGGTCCAACTGCACTGGCGGCCAGTTAGTTTCGGGGCCCAATTCAAAGTGCTGGTTTTGACCTACAAAGCCTTAAATGGCCCAAGGCCACAATACCTCAAGGACCTCATCTTCCCATATGAACCTACCCGGACCCTGAGATCATCTTCCGAGGCCCTCCTTCGTGTGCTGCCTCCTTGAAAAGTCTGGAGGGTGGCAACACGAGAACAGGGCCTTCTCTGCAGTGGCTCCCCATCTGTGGAATGCTCTCCCCAGGGAGGTTCACCTGGCACCTTTATTATACAGCTTTAGGTGCCACATCAAAACGTTCCTTTTTAAACAGGCCTTTGGTTGATCTTATTGACATACAACACCCTTTTAGAATGTGGCTTGGGGGGGTGTATTGGGTTATTGCTTTTGATTTGATTTTATATGTTGTGGTCTTGTTGTGAACCACCCTGAGACCTCCGGGTATAGGGCGGTGTACAAGTTGAATTAATAATAATATAATAATAGGCCTAGAGTTTGAACCTCCCTGTGCACAGGCCCCAATAAGTCGCTGCATCACATTGGAAGAGACACGGGTTCAGGTAAGAAACATTGAGTGCTTGACAATGGGCAGGGTATGATCAGTTGCAGATCAACTTGTGCACTGCTCAGTGAACAGGGAGAGGAAGGGATGTGCAGTCAAAAGACACAGGAAAAGCAGCATTCAATGCACATTTGAGTTTAAAATGTGAACGTCGCCAGAGAAACTTAAGCACCACCTGAAAGTACGTAGGAGTAAAGCTGAACCAGAGCACTCTGCTGCCATCTGGTGGACTTCAATAAGCAACATCGGAGACCACTTATTCCTGTTAAATGTGATTTATTTATTTTTTGTGGGGTGGGTGGGTGGATGAAATACTTACGACTTCTCAACACATGAGAATGTACACCCCATATTTTGAGCCACTAGCTTTCAAAATGTCCAGTTATCCTCAAGGGGAAAAAATAGTTGCTAACTCTGGTTTTGTTGTGACTTACAATGCCAGAAATGAAGGAGGCCAAGGCCTGTGGCATGGAGGCGCATGATGCGACCCATTTGCTGAAGCTAAGCAGGTCTAGGCCTGGTCAGTGTTTGGATGGGAAACCTCCTGCCCCCATGCACATCACTTCAGAGTTGCATGATGAAGTAAAATAAGCAAATCTCTGTGCACTGTTACCCTAAATAGTAGATTCACGCCTCTTTCACTGCCAGCCCCTTCCAGCTCATCTCCTTGCATAATCCCTGGCCATTGGCCACGCTAACTGGCGGTGATGGGAGTTGCAAGTCCAACTATAGAGGACCTTACGTTGGTCTGGAGGGATGGAAGAATAGAGAACACAACCAAAACTACGCCACAGTCTTATAGTGAGGATAGAACGTGGGTGACAAAGGGGGTAGGTAATGTGCTGAGCAGCACAGAGGAAGGACTGCATATAAATACAATAAATTTAAAAAGGAGGAATCTTCCCTATTCGGTCTGCCATTCTACCTTAGAAGAGGAAGTCTCATTCAAAGGTACAAACTGGGACCCCAAGGCCCAGGTTGTGTCCAGCGGAAGAAGCAAATATGGGCATTGGTCACAGGGATGCCATTCCTAAGTGGTGTCCAATGTCACTCCCTTGTCACCCAAAGCTGTGGAGTCTTGCTGGGAGGGGACTGTTCTGGGCCAGGGCTTCAGGACTCCTGCTCTAGATAATAATAATAATAATAATAATAATAATAATAATAATAATAATAATAATAATAATTTTATTTATACCCTGCCCTTCCCAATCAAGAACGGGCTCAGGGCGGCTAACAACAAAAATATAAAAAACAAGCATAAAATAAACAATTCCATTAAAATACAGATTAAATACAATGTTAAAATTCAATTTTAAAATGGGAATCTACAAGTGGAACCTCATTTAAATATCTGTAGGATAAAACCTTAGGGGAGGGTAGCACCAGGGTCAGACTGAGTCAGTCCAAAGGCCAAGCGGAACAGCTCTGTCTTGCAACTCCCGTTGGGCCCTAGTCTCCTGAGAGAGAGCTTTCCACCAGGTCGGGGCTAGTACTGAGAAGGTCCTGGTCCTGGTCGAGGCCAGTCTAACCACCTCGTGACTCGGGAACTCCAGTATGTTATTATTTGTGGACCTTAATGTCCTCTGTGGGGCATACCGGGAGAGGCGGTCCCGCAGGTACGAGGGTCCTAAACTGCATAAGGTTTTAAAGGTCAAAACCAGCACCTTAAACCTGACCCTGTACTCCACCGGGAGCCAGTGCAGCTGGTAAAGCCCTGGATGAATGTGATCCCGCGGCGAGGACCCCGTAAGGAGTCTTGCCGCGGCATTCTGCACCCGCTGGAGTTTCTGGGTCAGTTTCAAGGGCAGCCCTGCGTAGAGCGAGTTACAATAATCAAGCCTAGAGGTGACCATCACCCTCCTTCCTCCCTCTTCAGGCAGGGACAAAATTGCCATCCACTTTGCTGCTGCTGCTGCTGCTGCTGCTGCTGCTGCTGCTTTCACCTTTTATTCTTCCCATTTTCAATCCTCTGCTGCCATCCAGCGGCCCTCTTGTGGACACACAGCTTTCGTTTCTTCTGCTTTTCCTCTGGGGTGACAATAACATTCATTCAGCCTTTTTTGGTTGTGCATTTATATTCCTCCACAGACTTCAAGGGCTGTACCTGGTTCTCCCCCTCGTTTTGGGAGGGAACTGGTTCTCACAATAACCCTGTAGGTTAGGCAGAGAGACAGTGACTGGCCCAAGGTGAGTGAGGATTTGAACTCAGAACTCCGAGGCCGGAGCACTCTTAGCCACTAAAGTAGTCACCACAGCCATTTCTTTGCGGCAATGAAGGATAGAGGAGGGCTTCTTTACACTTACTTCTCCACAACTGTTCTTTTGCATATCCAGGGCCAGGGAATTTTTTTTAATTAGACATCCTATTTCCCCCCACCCTTTTAGGTTCAAGGACAAAATGGCAAAACATTTAAGTTTATTTTCCTGCAACAATTATGACCTTGATGCTTAAAGGACCAAAACAAAAAACTCATAAGCAATAAAATGAACTTGAAGATGACCTAAAAATCATTCAAAATTAACGTAATTCCACCCAGCCATTATGGCCACTACTGTCTGGCATAGTTGGAGATTTTTGAGGTACTGCATTTAAATTTGTTAAACCAAACCAGTTCATTCCAACCACTAGTCAGCGGAATATTGGCTGAAGAGCAAACGATCAGTTCTGTTGTGGATTTCCCTCCATGTTCCTTTGGAAATCCTTGTTTTTTGGGTAAGGGCTAGAGTTTAGGGCTGCGCGCCAAATTTGGCTGAATCCTAACCCCTTACCAAAATCAAGCAGATCCACTTCAGCTGAGTTGGGTGGAGATAAAAAAAAAGGTAAAGGAAAAGTACCCCTGGACGGTTAAGTCCAGTCAAAGGCGACTCTGGGATTGTGGCGCTCATCTCGCTTTTAGGCCGAGGGAATTGGCATTTGTCTGCAGATAGCTTTCCGGGTCATGTAGCCAGCACGATTAAACCACTTCTGGCGCAATGAGACACCGTGACGGAAACCAGAGTGCACGGAAATGCCGTTTACCTTCCTGCTGCAGCAGTACCTATTTATCTACTCGCACTGGTGTGCTTTCGAACTGCTAGGTTGGCAGGAGCTGGAACAGAGCAACGGGAGCTCACCCAGTCTCAGGGATTTGAACCGCTGATATTCTGATTAGCAAGCCCAAGAGGCTCAGTGGTTTAGACCCCAGCACTACCCGCGTCCCACTTGGGTGGAGATCATAACTGTCAAGTCTCCCGTTTTTCGCGGGAAACCCCCGGATTTTAATCTGTTTCCTGCTGTTATCCCGAATAGAAAAAAAAATCCCACAAATCCCCCGATTTCCTACCTGTCAGGGAGGCTTCTTCTGGACATGCACAGAACCAATTTCAGGTGCTGCTCTGCCCATGTCTGGGCACCGGAAATCGGGCAGAGCGGCACCGGAGGTTGCTTCTACGCATGTCCAGACATGCGTAGAAGTGACTTCTGGTGCCGTGCTGCTGCTGATCCCGGATTTTGCAATGGGAGACTTGGCAGCTATGGTGGAGCCCTAGGTTGGGTCGAGTCACCTGGAGCAATCTGGGCCCTGTCACAAGGTGAGGCAGCAGTCAGGAAGCAGAGGCAGGCTGCCCCAGCAGGATTAAACCCTCCTGCCCACAGTGTGGTTGGGAGGGAGGGAACAGAACTCAGTGTCTCCTTGCTTCCCCTCCCAAATGTATTTTTAATTCAAAGCCCTAATTAAACACGAGCCCCATCCTTGAATCGATGTGGGGGCAGATCCAGATCAGGCATGATTTCCCCTGGGTTGTGGCCCTGTTCACAACCCTTATAGATATTGCAGAGATAGTGTGCATGGTTCCTCTGTGATTTCACCTTTGCATTGTGAGGTCAGGTGGGGTCTTGAAGCCACCAGAGCTGCATGGGGAGGGCTCCTTTCATTCCACATAACAAAAGCCACGGCAGAGCCTCCGTCCCAAACAGCACCCTGGGGGGCTGATGGGGAGTGTTCCTTCCCAAGTTGGGCTCAGCCAGGCAACATCCAGCAGCCCAAGAAGACCAGAGAAACAGCTGGACCTGTTTGACTGCTGTTGGCCAAGGATTTGTTGTGCTGTGAGTATGGGGGAAGTGAAGGAGGAAGACAGTGAAGGCGACATGAGATTTGATGTTTCAACTAATGCGCCATTGGAGGGACGCGGGTGGCACTGTGGTCTAAACCACTGAGCCTCTAGGGCTTGCTGATCAGAAGGTTGGCAGTTCGAATCCCCGTAACGGAGTGAGCTCCCGTTGCTCTGTCCCAGCCAACCTAGCAGTTGAAAAGCACGCCAGTGCAAGTAGATAAATAGGTACCACTGTGACGGGAAGGTAGACGGCGTTTCCGTGCGCTCCGGTTTCCTTCACGGTGTTCCGTTGTACCAGAAGCGTAAGTTATGCTGGCCACTTGACCCAGAAAGCTGTCTGTGGACAAATGCCGGCTCCTTCGGCCCAAAAGCGAGATGAGCAATGCAACTCCATGGTCTCCTTTGACTGGACTTAACCATCCAGGTGTCCTTTACCTTTTTACCTTTACCATTGGGTGGACATCTTCAGAAGATTCACTGCCACAAGCCACAGGGCATGGGTGGTTTTTGTCATAGGAACCCAAGAAGCTGCCTTATGCTGACCACTGGTCTGGCTAGCTCAGGCACCCCCAAACTTTGGCCCTCCAGATGTTTTGGACTAAAATTCCCATCTTCCCCGACCACTGGTCCTGTTAGCTAGGGATCATGGGAGTTGTAGGCCAAAACATCTTGAGGGCCGCAGTTTGGGGGTGCCTGGTCTAGCTCATTGCTTTTCAACCTTGAATCCCCAGATATTGCTGGATGGCAACTCTGATCCCCAGAAAGTTTAGCCAATGGTTGGGGATGATAGGAGTTGTAGTCCAACATCATATAGAGATCCAAGTTTGAAGATGGCTGATCTCACACACTTCTGGCCATGTCTTCTGAGTTTTGGACAAAGGTGTCTCCCAGCCCTGCTTGGAGATGTTGGGGGTTGAACCTGGGACCTTTGACATGCAAGGCAGATGCTCTACCGCTGAGCTACGGCCCCAACAGTAGATTTCTATGTGGATATTATTATCCTTAGTCAATGTAAGATTAAAGTTTGCTTGTTGGTGCAGCTAACCTCATTCAAGGTTTCATTTCTACTCCCCAACCAATTTCAATTCAGAGTTAATGCCTGTCATGGCGCCATCAGACAAGGTATGTCCAGAGTGAGGAATTACCATATTACCATATACCCCTCCCCACCATCTGACTATACATAAGGGTCTGGTGACTTCTGTTTCAGTGTATCTGAAGAAGTGTGCATGCACATGAAAGATCATACCAATGACAAACTTAGGTGGTCTCTAAGGTGCTACTGGAAGGAATATTTTTTGTTTGTTTGTTTCGACTATGTCAGACCAACACCTACCTGTAACTCATATTTTTCTGTGTATAAGACGATGCTTTTGCTAAAAAAAATTAGGCAAAAATTGGGTGTTGTATTATACATGGAGAGTGAATGCAGAGGGGGGCGCGTGCGATTAATGGCAGCAGCAAACAGGAGATTGGCAGTGGTGATTGGGCGGGTGGTTGGTGGCTGTGGCAAGGCAGGCAGAAGATTGGCAGCTGTGGCAAGTAGGCGGGTGAGCTGTTGGTGGTGGCGAGCGGGCAGACAGTTGGCAGCTTTGGCGAGTTGTGCGATCGACAGTGGCTGTGGCAAGGGGTCAGCAGTGGCGGGCAGGCGGGTGAGTGATTGGTGGAAATGACCTCCCCCACTCCCCCCAAAAGCTAAACAACTTAATTTCTTAATTTGGGGTTAATGAACTACTCCAGGCACGCCTGGAAGAACAGGACCATTTGGATCCCTTCCAGCTGGGATTCAGGCCTCATCATGGGACTGAAACTGCTCTGTTCGCACTGGTTGATGATCTCCGGCGGGCTAGGGAGAAAGGTGAGAGCTGCTTCCTAGTCCTGCTGGATCTCTCAGCGGCTTTTGACACCATCGACCATAACATCCTTCTGGACCGTCTAGAGGGTTTGGGAGCTGGGGGCACTGTTATACAGTGGTTCCGCTCCTTCCTCCTGGGCCGTGTTCAGAAAGTGGTGGTGGGGGATGAGTGTTCAGACGCTTGGGCTCTCACTTGTGGGGTGCCTCAGGGTTCTGTCTTCTCCCCCCATGCTTTTTAACATCTACATGCAGCCGCTGGGAGAGATCATCAGGCGGTTTGGGCTGGGTGTTCATCAGTATGCGGACGATACCCAGCTCTACCTCTCTTTCAAATCAGAACCAGTGAAGGCAGTGAAGGTCCTGTGTGAGTGCCTGGAGGCGGTTGGAGGATGGATGGCGGCTAACAGATTGAGGTTGAATCCCGACAAGACAGAAGTACTGTTTGTGGGGGACAGGAGGCGGGCAGGTGTGGAGGATTCCCTGGTTCTGAATGGGGTAACTATGCCCCTGAAGGACCAGGTGTGCAGCCTGGGAGTCATTTTGGACTCACAGCTGTCCATGGAGGCGCAGGTCAATTCTGTGTCCAGGGCAGTTGTCTACCAGCTCCATCTGGTATGCAGGCTGAGACCCTACCTGCCTGCAGACTGTCTAGCCAGAGTGGTGCATGCTCCCGCTTGGACTACTGCAATGCGCTCTACGTGGGGCTACCTTTGAAGGTGACTCGGAAACTACAACTAATCCAGAAAGCGGCAGTTAGAGTGGTGACTGGGAGCGGCCGCTGAGACCACATAACACCAGTCTTGAAAGATCTACATTGGCTCCCAGTACGTTTCCGAGCACAGTTCAAAGTGTTGGTGCTGACCTTTAAAGCCCTAAATGACCTCGGTCCGGTATACCTGAAGGAGCATCTCCACCTCCATCATTCTTCCCGGACACTGAGATCCAGCACCGAGGGCCTTCTGGCGGTTCCTTCATCGAGAGAAGCCAAGTTGCAGGGAACTAGGCAGAGGGCCTTCTCGGTGGTGGCGCCTGCCCTGTGGAACGCCCTCCCAACAGATGTCAAAGAGGAAAACAACTACCAGACTTTTAGAAGACGTCTGAAGGCAGCCCTGTTCAGGGAGGCTTTTAATGTATAATAGATTATTGTGTTTTATTTTTCTGTTGGAAGCCTCCCAGAGTGGCTGGGAAAACCCAGCCAGATGGGCGGGGTATAAATAATAAATTATTATTATTATTTATTATTAAAAAATTAGGGGTTGTCTTATACATGGGGGCGTCTTATACATGGGAAAATAAGGCAACTCTTTACTATCAAAAGTAAACTTACTTTTGATAGGGGTGCTAATTCCAAGGAGCCTTGGGGCACCCATACAAAAAATTCTGTGGGTGCCCGGCCTCTTGCCACCAACACCCCGCCACATGCTGTCTGCCGCCACCACCGGATGGGATTAACCCTTATGCAAGATACGCACATGCTTAGGGCATCAAGGGAAGAGGAGCACCACACAAATCTTCCACTGCTGGATTTTTAACATCAATAGTCACAAATTGCTCAGTGGAGCCAGGCAACTGCACTGCAGGGGGTTAGAGGAGATGGCCATGGGGGGGGGGGACCTCCCAGTGCTACGGGTCTATTGTTCTATGACAATTCTGTGCTGCCCCCTGCTGGTGGAAGGGGACCTTTGCTTCTGCTGCAGAAGATCTTTAGGATCACACTGACTGGATTGTGCCATTTTTGAGGACTGGGAAGGGGACAGATTTCCCTTGCCCCAGCCCATTTCATACTCGCAGCTGCCACATCCATGGGAGGGGGTGGACAGGCTTCCACCCCAGCCTGTCTTGCCATTTCAGGCCAAATGACTTTTCTTTTCTTTCCAGGCCAAAGGATTTTCAGGTCCATTGCACTTTATTTATTTTGTTGTTGTTGTTTGTTGCTATTTGCCTCCAAAGCAGCTCCAACTCCATGTTGTGTGCTGTGCTGGCTTGGGGGGGGGGGGGCGTTGGGCGGAACAAATTGCTCAGTGGAGCTATTCATTTTCTTATTTGAAATATACAGTGGAACCTCGGTTTTCGATCGTCTCAGAAGTCGGACGTTTCGGCTTTCGAACGCCGAAAACCTGGAAGTAACTGCTTCGGTTTTTGAACATTTTGGAAGTCGAACGGTCTTCCGGAACGGATTTCGTTTGAAAACCGAGGTTCCACTGCATTAAAACTTGAGAACTATGCAACGAGGCAGGCTGAATTCTTTATCTTTACTAAGTATAGAAGCAGATGTGTTATGTAAGGTTCGTTTTGAAGATCTGATCGAAGACTGCGATTGGAAAACGTAGGGTGGGAAATTAAAATATGAATAAAGTGGAAGTATACCAAAACAATTGTCAAAGTTGGAAACAGAATTGTTACAACCAAAAACAAAAATACTTTCCAGAATGTATAAGCTATTGCTTGAGTGGCATACGAAAGATGAACAAACAAAAAATGTCATGATACTTTGGGCAAAGGATGTGGGACATAATATTTTGATGGAAGATTGGGAAAGATTATGGAAACAGAACTTGAAATTTACTGCGTGTAATCTTTTAAGAGAAAATATAATGAAGATGATGTAGAGATGGTATCTTATGCCCACTAGTAAGGGATTTCTGGGAGAAGATTTATAATGAACTAAAGAGAGTGTTGAAAAACACATTTACAGTGGAACCTCGGTTTATGAACACCTCGGTTTACGAATTTTGGTTTATGAACGCTGCCGACCCATCTGGAACGGATTAATTCACTTTCCATTACTTACAATGGGAAAGTTCGCTTCAGTTTATGAACACTTCAGTTTAAGTACTCCGTGGACTGTCTGGAACAGATTAATCCACTTTCCATTACTTTCAATGGGAAAGTTCGCTTCAGTTTATGAACGCTTCAGTTTATGAACGGACTTCCGGAACTAATTGTGTTCATAAACCGAGGTACCACTGTATTAAGAAGCCAGAATCCTTTCTACTGGGTACAGTTGGAAAAGAGATTCCCAAGAAAGATGTAACTTTTTTTTCTGTATGCCACAACGGTGGCAAGAGTATTATTAGATAAGATAAGAACTGGAAGACTCAAGAACTACCAACAGTGGAAGATTGGCAAATGAAAATGATGGAGTACATGGAACTTGCTGAAATGACCGAGAGACTACATGACCGGGGAGAAGAAGCGACAGAAGAAGATTGGAAAGATTTTAAAGTTTATTTTAAAAAATATGGTAAAATTGTATATTGAGTTTAGATTTAGAAGTTCATAGAAACTGTGGGTATGAGAATTATGTTAAATAAATTGATGTATGTGAGACTAGAAATAGGAAGGAGTTTTAAACAATGGATTGGAAATTGCTAAAGATGAATGAGAAATGAACCGCAGATAGGGGGATCTCGAGGAAGTCCCCCCCTTTACAATGTTAATGGAAAAGAAGGATTATGGTATTTTGATTTATGTGTTTTTTATTGTTATTTTTATTGTTATTTTTCTTGTTATTTCTGTTTGTATTTGTTGTGTTTAAATTGTTGTGTTTATTTGCAAATTCAATAAAAATTATTTGAAAAAAAGGAAGTATACCAAAACAAAAAACAAAAAACCACCACATTATTTTCCATCCTACCGCAGTTTTCATTTCACCAAAATCCTTCAAGTGATTAGGGCCTCTAAAAGTCTATATCTGCCCCTGGTAGCCCTGCCACAGATGGTAAGAAACGGAGGTTTAACCCTGTTGTGTAACCAACTCTATGTTACAGGGGCAAGCCAGAGGCTGGAAGGAGAATTTCCGCTATCGGAACCTGCGCCTTTCCAGTGCCACGCTCCGTAGGCTGGAGACAGCTCTCTTGGAGCTGACGTCTCAGGATTTCAAGAATTCCTATGAATGGGAGAAGTTCCAGCTCTGGCTCCAGGAGGTCATGTACGCAGAGTGGTGGCTGGATCAAGCAGCCCGTGAGATCAAGCGCCGATGGAAAAACCTAACAATGTTCTGAGGGGCCATAGGGGGGGAAGTTTGAAGGGATAAATTGTGCGTTTTGCTGGACAATAAAGATCTGAGAGCTAAGCCTTCGTTCTGGGCCATTTTGATTACATTGTTGGTCCCTCGCCATACATTTTGTGGTTGGGCGTCTTCAAATCAAAGGTGGGGATCAAGGGCCGCAAACTTTTCAAGGGGCCACACGCCAGTAGTCAGAAGGGCCAGGAACAAAATGGGGCAAACTTTGCACAGTAGACTAGTTTCTACACGTAATTTGCCCTCCCTATGCTCCTTCCAGACAAGTAAGAGCTATTTTCAGAGTTCAAGAACACATTCCAGCCAGGCCAAAAAACACTCAAGGAGAGTGAGGGGTTTGAGTCCTGAGGGCCAATGCTCTAGTTTCTCTTGTATAGACTCTGGTAAATTCCAGGTTAGATTGCGGAAATGTGTTATACATGGGGCTGCCTTTGAAGACAGTTCCGAAATGACCCCTCAGACTTCCATGTCATAGGTCATCCCCTAAAAGCAGGGATAGGGAACGTCTGTCCCTGCTGACCTCTCTGTTTGGTCTTTAGAGCTCTCTCAAGGACGCATCTCTCACTGCCCCCAAGTGGGTTTCCCCTGGCCGGATTGTGCCCTTGAACTTTGCTTGCCTGGATGAATCTCCCGTTGAGATTCCTGCATTGCAGGGAGTTGGGCTAGGTGACTTTCAGGGTCCCTTCCAACTCTATGGTTCTATGGGGACAAAAAGAGATGCATTGAAACCAGCCTCCTAAACCAGAGTAACATTTGCATAGTCACCCCGCCCACTTTTGCCTCTGGCCCTGCCATGTGGCCCTTGGAAGGTCTCTCTGAAGCCAAGGCGGCCCTCAGGCAGTAAAAAGTTCCCCACTCCTGCTTTTCAGACAAAATAAAAATAAGGATTGTGTTGGTCCGACAAGGGGCGGGCGGATTCCTCTTCATGCAGACAGCCCGAATTCTACAGCTCTTGAAGAGGTTGGAGTCAAGGCCGTAGGTCTCAATGTCTCCTTGGCAGCGACCAGCTGAGGTCACAATGGCTCCATCCCCACCACAGCCCTCAGCCCCAGTGGTGGTAGCCACACAGGGGAAAGCTGGAGAAAGGGGAGAAGGGCATCTCCCAGCAAGAGGGGGTGAGCCCCCTGGAATGGGGAACTGGGCCTCCGGAAGGAAGCTGGAGGCAACAGGCGATGAAGAACCTAAGTCGGAGAAAGCAGACAGGGGAAGTCAGGGGTTGATGAAGTTCTTTAGGAGAGGCCAATGGGCAGTGAGTATTGGGGTATGGAAGTGGCATTGCAGGGACGTTGGGTCTCAAGGGCCTTTCTCGTGTGCCTCCTCCTTGAGAGGGTGGAAGCACGAGAACGAGGCCTTCTCTGCAGTGGCTCCCTGTCTGTGGGATTCTCTCCCCAGGGAAGTTGGTCTTCATTATACACCTGTAGGCACCAGGCAAAAACGTTCCTTTTTTAACCAGGCCTTTGTTTGATCTGATTGACATCCTATGCCCTTTTAAAATGTGGTGGTTTTGGAGGGGTGTGCTATTCAGTCATTGTTTTTCTTTTGATTATATATTTTGTGGGTTTATATTTTGATTTTGTTCCGTGAACTGCCCTGAGACCTTAAGCTATAGGGCGGTATATAAATTCAATAAATAATAATAATAATAATAATAATAATAATAATAATAATAATAATAGCAGCAGCAGCTTCTTAGGCCACATTCTCACCCTCTAGATTGGGCATGTCCAAAGTCCGTTCAAGGGGCCCGCCGGTCGGTTTAATCCGGCCCCTTTGGCAGTTTATTTCCAGGGGTAAAATCCTTTTAAAAAAAACCCTCAACAACTTCAGTCCTTAAAAAAAAGCTCAATAACTTTTAAAAAAGGTCAACAATTTTGGTTGGCCCTTTGGTTGGCCCTCACAGTCCTTCACTTCATCAAATCTGGCCCTCTTTGAAAAAAGTTTGGACACCACTGCCCTAGATTAACATGCCTTCCAACATTCCACAGAAGAAAACAGGGACATTTCTCACTGCCCCATAACTGACACCAGGGACACCATCTAAAGGGAAACCAGGGGGCTGAGGGCGCCCAAAATTTTCAAAGGAGGAGGCTGGGCCCCCTCAAAATTAACCCAGCGGCCGTGTGTGTGTGTGTGCCCTGTGGTGTACTTGCATCACACATACAAGCTGTGGGGCATGTGCACAACACATCAACATGTCACGGGGTCTGCACACATAAGACATGCTTACATCATGCACCCCGGCTCCCCCAATCATGCGGGCAAGGGTGCATGCTTGACTCAACCTTCCTTTTTCTGTGTGCCCCCGCAGAGCATTTTCTATCATAGAATCATAGAATCATAGAGTTGGAAGAGACCACAAGGGCCATCCAGTCCAACCCCCTGCCGAGCAGGAAACACCATCAAAGCATTCCTGACATATGCCTGCCAAGCCTCTGCTTAAAGACCTCCAAAGAAGGAGACTCCACCACACTCCTTGGTAGCAAATTCCACTGCCGAACAGCTCTTACTGTCAGGAAGTTCTTCCTAATGTTTAGGTGGAATCTTCTTTCTTGTAGTTTGAATCCATTGCTCCGTGTCCACTTCTCTGAAGCAGCAGAAAACAACCTGTTTTCCCCAAACCACCACATTTTAAAAGGGCATAGGATGTCAATCAGAAGGACGAGTGCCACACGCCCTCCACCGTCCTGAGAAAATCTCCTTAATTCTGATTTCATTTTATTCTTTGCTAGATTTACAAAGAAAAACACACACACACACACACACACAAACCAATAAATTAATTTTAGAAAGGGGCAAGAAATTTGTGATTGCGGGAGGTGCACAACTGAACATTGGTCTTCCCCACAGGAGGTATGAAGCAAAAATACTAATGGTGAATTTAATATTTTGCATTTTTAAAAAAATCTTTAAATGGAGATCTTTAACAGAAAATGCATAAACATTAGAAGCATGAGAACATATTTAATTTTTGAAGCACATTTGTCAGGAGAACCCAAGTCAATATTTTTCTTTTTTGTTTCTCTTGCTGCAATTTGTCTGCTTTGAGTTAAACTGAATATCACTAGAGGCTGCAATTTATTGTTAAAGAGAAGGTCAAAGTGCATTTATTGGGCTGTCCTATGCACACATGAAGATGACTCCCATTCATATTGATTATTTTGAGTTAAAAACACCACTTCCTTAACACCCATTGCTCACCTCAATGCTTGAAAAGTGTATGTGTGTGTAAAATGAAGTGGAATGGTTTCATTTCAAATTATGTCAGACTCAATCTAGCATGTAGTTAGTTCACTCACCTTCTTTATAACAGCATAAGTGATTTTGTAACAAACTGAAACGATTGCATTCATACTCTGAAACAATTACAGACACATTTCAATCAACACCATGAAAAGAAGAGAAATCACTATGAAACAGTATACAGTGGTACCTCTACTTACGAATTTAATGCGTTCCGAATGCACATTCGTAAGTCGAAAAAAATTGTAAGTCGAATCCCATAGAAATGCATTGGGAGAAAAAATTCGTAAGTAGAAGCAACCCTATCTAAAAATTCGTAAGTAGAAAAAATCCTATCTAAACCACATCCAAGATGGCAGACAGAGCTCCATTCGTAAGTAGAAACATTTGTAAGTAGAGTTATTCGTAAGTAGAGGTACCACTGTACCTGAAGGAGTGTATCCACCCCCACGATTCAGCCTGGACACAGAGGTCCTCCTCCGAGGGCCTCCTGGTGGTTCCATCACTGTAAGAAGTGAAGTTACAGGGAACCATGCAGAGGGCCTTCTTGGTAGTGGCACCCAACCTGTGGAACACCCTCCCTTCAGATGTCAAGGAGATAAAGAACTACACAACTTTTAGAATACACCTGAAGGCAGCCCTGTATCGGGAAGTTTTTAATGTTTGACATTTTATTATTTTATGTATTTTGCTGGAAGCTGCCCAGAATGGCTGGTGAAACCCAGATGGGTGGGGTATTATTAATTATTATTATTATTATTATTATTATTATTATTATTATTATTAACAAAGTCAAACCCATCCATGAATGTGGCCTAGCATTAGGCATGCCATACTTTCCAAACCTTTCTTGATCATAGCTGCCAAGTTTTCCCTTTTCTCGCGAGGAAGCCTATTCAGCATAAGGGAAAATCCCTTTAAAAAAGGGATAACTTGGCAGCTATGTTCTTGATATGACCATTATGTACAGGTGAAACTCAGAAAATTAGAATATAATCGAAAAGTGCATTTATTTCAGTAACACAACTTAAAAGGTGAAACCAATATATGAGATAGGTGCATGACATGCAAAGCAAGATATGTCAAGCCTTTATTTGTTGTAATTGTAATTATTTGTCATTAGGCGGGTCAATTATAAATGGAATGCAGTTAATGAAATGTAATAGTGGTGTTTATTTTTGTGTTATTGTAACTATTTGTTTTATTACTGTGGAATTTCCAAATGAAAGCATTTGTAAAAATTAAAAGAGAAATAAAAAATAATAAGTTGCATTACTGAAATAAATGCACTTTTTGACGATATTCTAATTTTCCAAGTCTCACCTGTATGCATGGATAAGTGTCATGATACAGTTTAGCCATTGGATGGCGTTGAACATGGCCCCCATTTGTTTGTTTCCATTTAACCACCAGGATTTCAGCTCTGAATGGAAACAAGGATGTCAAATACCTTCCGATTTGCTAATGTTCTTGATTGTCTCTCCCCACTCCACCTAAAAGAGGGAGGCATTTCACCTCGAACTTTTTGTTCCAGCCCAAAGAAATATCGCTTGCCCCTAGCGAGATATTCTACCAAGACCTGGACCCCATTCGAAAGGAGATGCTGTCTTCCTGGGGACGTAGAGGTGCCCGTCTCCGCCGGGCGGCTCAGAGATCTTGTCCTCCACTCTCCTCTTTAACTCTGTGGGTGGCCGGAGATGGGGGCGAGCGCGAAGAGAACTACAGGTACCACCGCCTGATGGGGAATCTCGTCTCTTCCATGGTGGCAGAAGAAGACTTGCCTCCCCCCACGTGGTATGAGGTCCCAAGAGACGATGCTGTGGGTCCACCTCCTCCTCCTCCCCTCCGATACCTGGCTAACGGCATGATCATGGCAGAAGGGCATCCTTTGCCCCACCTCAACCTTGACCATGGCACCCAGAGGGGAGAATAAAATGAAACATCTGGTAGAAGCATCTCATGGCGTGCCTTTATGTCTCCTTATTCCAACCACGGCTATGTCAGTTGTGAAAAACAGAAACACATACAGTGGTACCTCGGGTTACAAACACTTAGGGTTACAGACTCGGTTAACCCGGAAGTAGTACGTTGGGTTAAGAACTTGATCTCAGGATGAGAACAGAAATTGTGCGGTGGCATTAGCTAAAGTGGTACCTCAGGTTAAGAACGGTTTCAGGTTAAGAATGGACCTCCAGAACGAATTAAGTTCGTAACTAGAGGTACCACTGTATTGTTAAAGGTTTGGAGGATCAGTCTAGATCAGTGGTTCTCAATCTGGAAGTTTTATAATTTACTGGAAGTTGCCTAGTGTGGCTTGGGCAAACCAGTCAGATGTGTGGCATCATCATCATCATCAAGGAAGGCTTATTTGTTAGCTAATGGCCTTAGCTGCTCACCTAACTATCCATCATCAACATCTTAAAAATGAACCCCTTTTCCACCTCAGCTGGTGATACGCCAGTCATTCTAGGATGGAGGAAAATAGGCCCAACGTGTTACAGTTGACCTTCATTCCAAGGACACCCAACCCTGGATAAACACAGTGGGGTTGCACACAAATAGATGCAATTGAATATATTTTGAATATATTTTTTAATGAAAGTCAGGGCCAAAGTGTTCTGGAGCAATACATGCCTAACTGCTGTGCCCCACAGACAAGTCTACAAGCCCCCTCACCGTATTAGGGGTGGCTTAGGACAATGAATGCTTATTCTACTAGCAGTTTGTTGCAGTTATAGAAAGAAACTTAGAGTCACACGGGGAAATATTTATATTTGTAATTTGTAAGGGAATTATAAGGACGGATGAAGTAGATTTAGTAGAAGAAAAATAAAAGGCATTGCAAGCAATAGAGAATTTATAAGGAAAGCGATATATAACTGGTTGGGAAGAATTTTTAATTTAAGTGTATTGATGTTTGTTATTTGTTGATTTGTTTTTGTTTTTTCCGTTTTCTTGTCTATAGGTTTGTATTTGTATATTGCAGTGTTTACTGTTTATTGATATGTTGTTTTTAAGATGAGAAATAAAGTTTATTGTATAAAAAAAACAAAAAAAACTTAAAAGAAATAGGATTATTTCATCAGTAGACGGTGGGTGGCGGAAGCAGGACCATGCTCAGGTGGGACATTTATAATCTGTTGAAACTCTTCTTTTTTCCTAAAATAAACTAAGGGGGACTGGGAAAAAAACAAAACTCCTTTCTAATTAAGGAGAAGATCACCTGTCCAGGGATATTCTTTGACCCAGGGGATCCCTTGCTCTTAATTAGGTCTATGAGCTGCTAGCTCCCAGTCCTGTTTGTTTGGTTTTTTTAAGAAGTTCACTACAAAGTTTAATTGGGCAATTTCCTAAGGGAATGAGGATCTTAGACCAAAGTTTTGTAGCTCATTACTGTGGGAATGTTCAGGAATGTGGATGAGGAGATATTGTTTAATATATCCTATCCCAGCTTGTGTTAGCAAACTCCAAACTTAGCAGAGTTTACATTCCCCTTTTAATACACAGCAAAAACGGTTGCACAGGCTTGCTTAAGCCTCTAGAATAAAATATATTTCCTGGATTTTCCCCTTTTATCCCTCTTAAAAGAAAAGACACGACACAGTGCTCTTTAAAAGGAAAAAGAGTTTACTTACAGTACATCCTGAGTTAACAGCATAATCTCAGAAGGGCAGGCTTGCTTAGAAAAAGTAATATATACATGTGAAGTTCACTCATAAGGGGTGAGACTCCATTTTCTCTCTCTTGGCTGGAAGCCGAGAGAGAGCCTCTCACTAAGATGTTGCTTCTCTGAAGTCAGGATTCAAAGAAAAATGAAATGGCTGCTGACCAGTGACTTTACCTGGCCAGGTAACGCCCATCTCAATTACATGTAGAGGAAGCCCATCCCAGATCAGTTGCAGGAAGTTTTGCTGCTGACCTGGTGAGGTGACCCTCCATGTGGTCACTCTTGGAACTGTTGTGACTTGACTGCACTTAGCTTTACACCTCACAATTACTAATTATATTCTCAGGTGCAACATCCAGCATAGTTCAATGGAACGTACTACTCTATTGATTTCAGAAAGGTGGTACATTTCAGCCATAGATAGCATCACGTGATCAAGCGGAGATTCTGAGCTGAATCTGAGCACCTTTGATTTCCTGGAGTCCAACACTATTTACCCCCATTTACAGCCTCAGCCCAGTATACCTGAAATAGTGTCTCCACCCCCATCGTTCAACCTGGACACTGAGATCCAGCACTGAGGGCCTTCTGGTGGTTCCCTCCCTGCAAGAAGTGAGGTTACAGGGAACCAGGCAGAGGGCCTTCTTGGTGGTGGCGCCCTCTCTGTGGAACGTCCTCCCATCAGATGTCAAGGAAATAAACAACTATCTGAATTTTAGAAGACATCTGAAGGCAGCCCTGTTTAGGGAAGTTTTAATGTTTGATGTTTTATTGCTATTATTATTATTCTGTTGGAAGCCTCCCAGAGTGGCTGGGGTATAAATGATAAAATATTATTATAAATGATTATACCCCAATGGATACATCAATGCAAGGTGTAAAAGTATTGAATGTTAAAGACAATGGACCATAAGACAGCATATTGTAAGATGCTGATGTAACACAAAGGACTGTTTTGTTGTGTGGAACCAGTGGGACCAGTATGGCACAAGGACATCCCCAAATAACTTCATTGTGGCAGTCAACCACAATGTATTTCCTCTTTTTTTAAACCAAGATGGTGCATTGCAGAGCAAAGCACTAGACAGTCCATCGTGGGTATCAATGGCTACGTACCACGATGGCTATGTTGTCCCTCCACTGTTGGAGGTCTTATGCCTCTGAATACCACATCCTTTGCTCACATCCTGCATTCAGGCTTTTGGTTGACCACTGTGAAGATGGACTAAATGAGCCTTTGGCTTGATCTAGCAGGGCTTTTCTTAGTTTCTTGCGTCGTTCTGGCCACCATCTTTATTTCCCAGAGTGCTTTGCCTCTGGGACCATATGGAATTCTGTGAAACTGTGATGGAGGACACAGCTCTCTGGAGCTTGGCATTGCAGCCTTCCTAGCTCTGTTGCAGAGTTAAAGCTCCAGTTCTTGAGCATCTTCAAGCCTACACAAGAAACTGTAGAAATGGATCCCTTTCATTTCCTAGAGAAGCTGCAGAACTGTGAGTTGAACCCCATAAAAACAGGATTTTTTCACTTTGCAAGAAAACTCAGCAACTTTGAGCTGATCCTAAACAATGGAGCTTTCCCCCTTTGCAAAAAAGATGCACAACTCTGAGCTGACCCTCCCCCCCCAAAAAGCGGCTTTTCCCATTTGCAAAAAAAGATGCACAACTTTGAGCTGATCCTAAAAAAAATGGAGCTTTCCCCCTTTGCAAAAGAAGCTTCCTCAAATAGTTAATGGGGGGAGGGCAAAGGCACCTAGGCCTCTAGGAGTTGGCTGCTATGCCTAGGACAATTCAAGAAAGCAAAGTATTTTTTTCCTTGTTTTCCTCCTCTAAAAACTAGGTGCGTCCTATGGTCAGGTGTGTCCCATGGAGCGAAAAATACGGTACTAAGGAAATGCTGGATTCCTAGCCAAACACCAATCTAATCTTAAAACACATGATGAAATCCACATTATCTCTCAATCCAATCTACCTCACAGGGGTGTTGTGAATATGTAATGCAGGCAGGGGGAAGAACCATGCATCATTGAAGGAAGGGATACCGGTAGCTATATATGTACAGTAATATTTAATATTTTCATGGAACTGTAGCTTCAGGGCTCTGATCACTTAAATGTAGGGAGCTTCTGCACATTCAAGCAATAAAATTATCATGTCAACATCTCAGGCCAATGAATCCTAGATTAGCTTTACATACTTCATCTTTTTTTCAACAGCCACTTTTCTCTTGGGATTTCTGCCCCCGGAGAATTGCTTCCTTTAAACGCTTCTGAAATCAGGGAAATGATCCTCACCAAAGCATTAAGAAGCTGGTGGTGAGCCCAATTCTATCCCTTTGTCTGTGTCTCTCGTATGCACATAGTTCATCATCATTTTCCTCTTTTGTCAAGGCATCACCTTGCTTCTGACCTTGCTCACCCAGCCTCTGTGATGGAAAACAACTTCTGAGGAGTGATCTTGGCTGTGAAAACTAGGGTAGGTATGTGGAAATGCTTTGGTCCCTCTAGGGCAGGGGTGCCCAAACTTTTTTCAAAGAGGGCCAGATTTGATGAAGTGAACCTTTTTTTTTTTTTTTTACGATTTTACCCCAAAGTTGTTGAGCTTCTTTTTAGGATTAAAGCCACAGGGGCTGGATAAAGACGGTCCCCAAAACGGATTGTGGACATGCCTGGTCTGTTGTGACCCACCCTAGCTGGCAATCCACCCTGGAGCTTATGGGGAATCTTGACCAACTCCCACTCAATCCTTTCTTTACAACATGTTAAGAAAACTCTTACCACGGTGATGGATTGGTAGAATCTGTGAGGCAGAATTGTATTTTGGTCTCTACTGAGAAAGACATAAATGGTTTACTAAAATGACTAAAAACAATCCTAAAAATATATAGCAATAAAAGCAGACTTGTAGAACAATAGACACAATAAAATGATCAAAATATAGCTAGAATCAACAGAGTTTAAGTGCAAATGCACATAAAATCAGGTTTGGCTTGCACAAATCCAAAGGTTTTTAGCAGGCGTTGAAACAGTGCAATGAAAGTACCTTCCTAATATCAATAGGAAGTCTCACAAATATGGAATGAACATTATACAATATTTGTCAAGTGCCTGCTCCACAGAGAAAAGGTTTTTGAGGAGTACAAACCAGCACATCACTTATTCCATCATCTCTTTCTGCTCTGCTCTGTCTGTTGTAAAAGGAGAGAATAAGTGAGAGGGAGGAAAATGGCACAGATTTAGTTGCCATTCTCAAACATGGAACACACTATGCATACAAACATTTAATTCATAAAACAATTCAATCCCAGATCACCTGTAACTTTCTCTCTTAGGAGCACAGGGATCTCTCTTATACTGAGTTGGGCTATTGGTCCTTTAAAGTCAGTGCTGGCTACACTGACAGGCAGAAGCTCTCTATCTAAAGATACTGGGGACTGAACTTGAGACCTTCTGCATGTAAGGCAGATGTTATATCATTGAGGTGTGGCCCTTCCCTTAAATGCACATAACAGAATTGCATGTCTCTTTGTTTTTATCATCCCAAACACACATAGGTAAAATGCAGGTCTACCTGCTTACCTTGGGCTCTATTCACACAGCACACTGAATTGCATATGTGCAGATATAGAAAGCACATCTGAATAAACTAAAATGAAAGAAATAATACACATAGGGGCGTAGGAAAGGGGTGTCGGGGGGGAGGTGTCGGTTCGACCCAGGTGCCATCATGGAGGGGGGTGACAAATTATCAAGGAACAATTACTGCCCTACTAGGGTGGTTCATAAAAAAAACTTTTTATATATATATAAAAATGCCTGCCCCAAAGGTCTTACCTTACTACACTAGGGATTATATAGCTACATATGAAATTTCATGCATATAAGTTAATATCTTGACCCTTCTCCACGAAAATAGCTGTTTACTTGGCCGTTTTCTTATGTCGTGAAGGAGGAAATTTCAACAAAGCACGTGCCTTTGCTAGACTCTTTTCGGGCACCTGCTAAAAGCATTCTTCTTTAGGCAAGCATACCTAGATGCCTAGGAAGTTGAAGTAATTTTAATCTTAATATTTTAGCTTTTGTGTGTTTTAAAGTAGGATTGCTAATTTTTCTTGCTTTTACTGCTGTGGTGGTTTTTTTTTGGGTGGGGGAAACCACTTTGTAGGTTTTTTTAAAAATAATTTTAATTAAATAGATAAACACTAAATATAAACAAAATAACAATAACAATATAAATAAAATAAAATAACACAAGCCAAAACACAAACCATCCTGTTGATTTAAGTATCTGTCCATAGTCGCCTACTTGTTATCAGAGGCTCAGAATCCACATTCCTTTGTAAGAAACTATATTTCATTGGAGTGTAGTAATGACATGCCCTGCTGGAAGCTCCTCACATCATCAGTTGGGGTAATGCCACTGATTTCTCCTTTTTTTGAAATCATTTTTATTTGGTTTTACAAAAACAAAGTTATCCAAATATATATCCATAAACAGAGATTCCTCTGAATCTCAGGACTTCCCCCCATCCCCTCCATGGGGTCCTATTTTAAACATGTAATACTGCATATTTTTCAATACTCCAACTTCTATATCAATCCATAATTATCCATGGTAATTGTTACACAACAAGTGAAATCAAAATCCCACTAATGTTTCCATCTGCTTACAGTGGTCTCCTAAATAGCTTATAATTCCCCCCATTCTTTTATAAAGTTTTTATCCTCTTGGTTGAGGTAATGCCATTGATTTCAATAGAATGAACATCTGCAGAGTCAGAGCGTAAAATATGTACAGTTTTGATTCTGCTCCCTCCAAATCATCAGGCTCCCTTGACACTGTTAGTGAGCACACAAAACCAAGCAGAGCACCCTAAGCCTCTTGAAGGGAGAAGAGATCTTTCTTAGAGAGCTGGGGCTCACATTTAAACCTGCCCAATGTGCACTTTCTAGAATGAAATGTGAGTCGAAGCACAGCCATACTTCCAATTTCACACTTCTCCGAAATCTGCAGTGCAATTCTTCAGCCCAGTAATGTGTACCAAAATGCATATACGAGGGCAAAGTTTCAGGAAACTCAAATTCAATAATTCCTCCTTTAAATGTGAACGAAATCTGATTTCTCCCCCATCCAGAGTTGAACATCATTTGCAAATTTTGTTTTGCCCCTGCAGAAAAGAGCAGAGCCCACCATCCATCCATGCCTTATGCCAATTCTTCAGCCGTGCGGGAATTCTACCTGGTGGGCTTCCCCACAGAACCTTCCACCCAGTTGCTTCTCTTCTTCCTGGTGTTGACCAACTACCTCATCACACTCTCAGGGAACGCGGTCATCATCTGCATCACCCTGTCCGACCATCGCCTGCAGAGCCCCATGTACTTCTTCCTACGCAATTTTTCCTTTGCAGAAATTTGGTTCACGACGGTGACGGTGCCTAAGCTTTTGGCCGGGTTCCTCTGGGGAAGCCACACCATCTCCTTTGCTGGTTGCATGACTCAATGTTACTTCTACTTTCTCCTCGGAGCTACTGAGTTCTTGCTTTTAGGAGTCATGTCCTTTGACCGCTATCAAGCCGTGTGCAACCCCTTGCGCTACCCAGCACTGATGACCAGGAAGTTCTGCTTTAAGCTGGTCTGTGGGACATGGGTAGCAGCCTTCTTCAACATCCTTGGCCCACTCATCATGGTCACTGGTCTACCCTACTGTGACTCCAACGTCATCAACCATTTCTTCTGCGACCGCACACCCTTGGTGAACCTGGCTTGCACCAATACCGAATGGGTGGAGACCATCAACTTGGTTCTGGCTGGGGTGCTCATCCTCGGATCCTTGGTTCTGACTGTCATCTCTTACTGTTTGATCACCCTGGCTGTTCTGAGGATCCCCTCCGTGCAAGGTCGAAGCAAGGCCTTCTCCACTTGCGCCTCCCACATGGTTGTGGTCACCATTGTCTATGGCAGCCACATCTTCATGCATGTCCGCACCACACACACCTATACTGAGAGGGTGGACAAAGTGGTGGCTCTTTTGACTAGTGTGGTGGCCCCATCGCTCAACCCCTTCATCTACACCCTGCGCAATGAGAAGGTGAAGGAAGCCCTTCGAGATGCTGCAAGGAAGAGAGGACTGTTCCTCAAGGAAGAAGTAAAGGAAAAGACTGGGAAGAACTTTCACAAAATTGTGGCGGGTGAGATGTGAAGCTGCTGGTGTGACCGGATGTAGGTCTTGGGGGTCCTGCTACATTTCCACAGGGAAGGATGGGAGCTCCTTCACTTGAGTACCTTCAAGGCAATGTTGGACTAATTTCTGTTTATGAAACAAGCATATTCTGCTTTCTTCCCCAGAGCAAGAGGATTTACTCAATGTAACCCAAGAATCACTGTATGTTCCATTTATTTACTTCTACTTCTAGGTTAACTAATACATTTTACATCTCGCATGTCTTAAACTCCATTCAACATCCATATGGTTTCCAGGAGGTCTCCCATCCAGGCACTGACCAGATTGTAGTCCTTACTTTTTTTGTAACAATGTGGAGAGAGGTTTGCCAATTGTATTATTGAGCTAAATCGGATCCTATAAGTTTGCATTGCCTGCATTGTATAATTCTGACTGTGTGGCTTAGCCCCATATTCCTGGGTGCTTTCCTTTGCCTCTGTGCATTTCAGTGCCACTGTGTCAAAGTGTAATGAAAACATTCAACAGCTAGACAGGATGGCCTTGCCAGAAAGCACAAGGAGCATCAGGAGATGCTCAAGGTCTACACCAGGAGATGACGCAAGTATCAGGCACACTCAAGGCTGCTTGATAGCATTGCTGAGTCAGTTGTTTATGAGAACAACCGGACACAGGAAGATCCTTATATGGATTTGCAACCTTGCGTGCGCACATTACAGAGGAGGCGGAAAGCAGCCCAAGAAGTGTATAAGAATGTTTGCAAATTTATGTTTCTTTACTCTTGTCGTGAAACATGGGCCACCAAGAGTCTCTTAAATTTAAGAATTAAATTCTTTCTCTGGAACTCAACCCCGGTGTCGTTTTGACTATCTTTGTCCTTGCCTGGGCGCAACTTAAGGACCCTTATCAGCAAATAAGGCTGCAACAAGTGTTAAAAGGACATCCCCTGGCTGCTTTCTCTGTCCAGTTTCCCTCGTGCGAATCATTTCCACCACCACTTCTTGACTCACCCCCATCCAGTCTGCAATTGTCTTTGCAACATATGTTTCTAAATTCTGTTCTTCCTCAGAAATTGGTAATCCTCTTATTCTCAATATTTATTCCCTCTCTCTTAACTACAAAAGAAGGATTTGATATTCCAGATAATTTTGTCTTTCCTGGAGGCGTCTCACAGTTCCCATAACAGCTTCCTGCTCCTCTTTGAGATGGCCCAGTTCCTCACTGCCCCCCCCCAACTTGTTCTGCCCAGAAGTGAAAGGATTTTCCCACTCCCAAGCTGGACCATACTATCTTCCCTTTACACTTTTGGGCCCTCTCCCCCTGCAAATCCTTATAGAAGAATGAAAGGGGAGAAAAGAAAAAGTAAGAAGACCAGAGCAAAAATAAAAATAAAAAAGAGTGGATAATATCAATCTGTTTCAATACCTCTGTCACCCAGAAATTAGTTAGTTAGCACAGCCAAATCCTACTTGTCAAAATCGACAGGCCCAATATCAAACAGGAGAATTCAGACATAGAAATAACCAAAAAAGGAATAAAACCTGTACAAACAATCAATCCAAAATTGTATACTTCTCTTCAGCAGTTCTTTTCCTTATCCAGAAAGTAGCCAACTTTTAATTTAACTTAATTATAATCCAATATGTTATAGTCCAGTTCTTTATTTGTAATCCAATATATTATAGTCCAAATCTTCAAATTTCCAGCTTTAAGAGATATGCTTCCAAAAATGTCAAAAGGTGCTAAAAGTTGCTTGCTGGCAGGTAGTGTTGCAATAAAGTTCCCTGGTCTCAGTAAGCACTTATATTCTAATCCCACTCCAGCTGTTCCAGGTTCTCTTTTCTTTCTGGTGGATTCCTCCCCCAGTGTAAATAGAGAGTTCTCCTGCTTAGCCTCGGTTGGTGCCTCCAAGTTCCAGGGTTTAGAGTTTTAAAGCCTGTATATCCAGTCTCTTCATGTAAAAGTCTTTTTGCCTTCTACTCTGCCAAATATCAGTCTGTCAAATTGTATCTCCACCAGCTGTCAACTTATATCCAAAAGTTACCCTCTGAAAGGCAACCTGACATTACTGTAACCAATATGTATCCAAAAGAAAGAGAGTCTCTTAAAATTTCCAGTTGCTAAAAAGTCTCCATTAGCTGCTACTTATACTCCTCTCCCATTAAAAAAGAGCTCCTCGCAGAGCCTGTCCGCAGAAAGCGGAAGCTGACTTCCTTTTTGGCTTCCGTTTTCCCCAAATTAGTTAATTTACGCCT
This sequence comes from Zootoca vivipara, assembly GCF_963506605.1. NCBI lineage: Eukaryota > Metazoa > Chordata > Lepidosauria > Squamata > Lacertidae > Zootoca > Zootoca vivipara. Next base: position 45,524,860 of record NC_083288.1, read on the forward strand.
AATTTCTTCTTTAATTTTTTTCTTTTCGGTTTTTACCTCTGATCAGAAGATCCACTGCTTTTGGCAACAGTATGTGGCTTCGGCTGTAGGGGGCAATGGAGCCATGAGCGGATTCAAGCCCCTTCCCCTTGCAGCACTTCCAAAGGGAATATCGGGGTTAGGGGGAGATCCCACGCTCTGCTGGACCCCTGGAATCCCCACTAATCCGTGGTTTTTTCCAGGGGGGGGGAACCTAGTCCTGGCGTTCACCCCCTGTGCCATATCAGCCAGGACCGTGTCATCTTTAATCGGACGACACGGAGCGCACCGCCATTCCACTCTGCAGCAGACCGGAAGTCAATTCCGGTCAAACTTAACTATGGGGTGGAACACTACAATCCCCAGAGTTCTTCTCTGGCTTGGATCTTGATTTGAGCTCCCAGTTCCCCATTTTAAGGAATTTGCTCCCAGAAGAGCAAGCATCATGATTGAGCAAATGGATAGCTTTAAAAGATGATTAGACAAACTCATCAAGGGCTATTCACTATTCACAGTGTCTATGTTCTGCCTATGCCATCAGAGACAGTATGCATCTGAATACCAGTCACTGGGAATGACAACTTGTGTTGTGTTCACGTTCTGTTGTGCAATAATTCCTATGGGTATCTGGCTGGCCACAGTGAGAACACAATTCTTGACTAGATGGGTCTTTGACTTGATGCAACAGGGTTGTTTTCTATTCCAATTCTCCTTTCGACTCAGCATCCCTGTGATGTAAGTTCGGCTGAGATATACATAGTGATTATCCTAAGGGTACCAAGTGAATTTCACAGAAAACAATTTTTTTGAGTCCAGAACTCTCCACCTGGAATTGAACACTCATTCCAATATAGTACATTTGTAAAAGGGAAAATTGGTTTATTTATTTATTTATTTATTAATTATTATTATTATTATTATTATAGAAAAGAACTGGATCAAAAGAACTAGATAAAATTTGGTTTCATCGACTACCACATCAAGTTTTGTATTAGAGAATTATTCTAACAATATCCCTGGAGTCTGTCTCTCTGGAGCCCCACTAATGATTTCAGACTCTCAATGCATTACTAAATGGGATTCTTCAAATCTTGTCCTCTCTCATATGCACACATTGGGAACAATTCAATTCTAACTACAAATGGGCGGGTTACTTGCCACAGAGCATGGAGGGAGGAAGATTTTTCAGTAGAATTCTTCTTCCTATTTTTAAGAAAACATGGACAGTTGAGATCAAAGAGGGTTGAAGAATGGAGTATTTTACAAATCAAATTTGATAGACAGACAGCAGGTTTATTGACAGAACACAAAATAACTTTGAGTATCTGGAAGCATCTTCTTTGCAACCATGCCTACAAATTCAATATTGGACATGACTGGGTTCTTGCTTGCTACTGTAAGTAAATGTTCACGTTTGTCATAATTGTGTTTTTGATTTAATTCATTTAGTAGATTTATATTCCATCTCAAATAAATGACTAAAAAGTGTAGTGGGAAAGATGAATGAGGATTTTAAAGAACATTTTGTGTGTTGGGTTCAAGTTCTGACTCTCGCAATTCTACTATTCCTTCAAGAGAATGTGCTGGGAGTGATGAGGGGAAAGTGTGATGGAGAACCAGAGCGTGTCTGAATTCATCCTACTGGGCTTCTCCATTGACCGTCAAGAAGAGATCCTTCTGGCTATCCTCTTTTTGGTCCTGTACGTTGTGACCGTGTTGGGCAACATATTCATCATCTTTGTGGTGTTGGTGGACAACCGGCTCCACACCCCAATGTACTTCTTCCTTGGCAACTTTGCTGCCCTAGATATCTTCTTCACCTCGGCCATCAGCCCACAGCTGCTGTGGAACCTCTTTTCCAACAACAAGTCCATCTCTTTTGCTGGCTGCATGACCCAATCCTATTTCTACTTCTTTCTGGGCACAGTGGAGTTCATCCTCTTGACTTCCATGTCCTATGACCGATATGCTGCCATTTGCAAACCCCTGCAGTACCATGCCATTATGAACAGCCAGGTGTGTATTCAAATGCTGGTGGGATCCTGGCTGGGTGGATTCCTCTCGGTCCTCTTTCCCACCATCCTGATCACCAGATTGTCATTCTGTAGGTCCAACGTCATCGATCATTTCTTCTGTGACAGCGGCCCACTGCTGGACCTGTCGTGCAGCGATACAAGTTTCATTGAGCTGATGGACTTTTTTCTGTCTGCTGTTGTCATCATATGCTCATTGACCGTGACTCTGTTTTCCTACATGTTCATCATCTCAGCAGTGATGCGCATCTCCACCACCACTGGCCGGGCTAAGGCTTTCAACACCTGTGCTGCACACCTGACCATAATCTCCATCTCCTGCGGCATCAGCATCTTCATCTATGTCACACCTTCCCAGAAAGAGACATTAGAAATTCACAAAGTGCCCGCCATTCTCACCACCATCGTCTGCCCCTTTCTGAACCCATTTATCTTCACATTGAAAAATGACACTGTGAAGCAGGCACTGAAAGATGTATTGAGACAGTGCAAGGTGTTGATCACTCAGAAAGCTTGGAGCTCCTTGCAAAAGAAAAGACCCTTTTAAGTAAGTTTAGAGGTGACTCACAGGGGCAAGGGGGAAATGGAAGAAACTAAAACAACATCCAATTGTTTTGTTTGGGAGTAACTGTGTAGTCAGGGACGCAGGTGACGCTGTGGGTTAAACCACTGAGCCTAGGGCTTGCCGATCAGAAGGTCGGCGGTTCGAATTCCTGCGACGGGGTGAGCTCCCGTTGCTCGGTCCCTGCTCCTGCCAACCTAGCAGTTTGAAAGCACCTCAAAGTGCAAGTAGATAAATAGGTACTGCTACAGCAGGAAGGTAAACGGTGCTTCCGTGTGCTGCTCTGGTTCGCCAGAAGCAGCTTTGTCATGCTGGCCACATGACCTGGAAGCTGTACACCGGCTCCCTCGGCCAATAACGTGAGATGAGCGCCGCAACCCCAGAGTCGGTCACGGCTGGACCTAATGGTCAGGAGCCTCACCTGTCCTGGGGACAGTCTACGGTATATCTAACAATCCAGGATAGCAGCGGGAAACGATGCTGGAATAAGGGAATTTCCAGCAAAAAAAGGGAAAGTTGACAGTTGTGGCTTGGAATAAGGGAGTTTCCCGCAAAAAAGGGAGGGTTGGCAGCTATGGTGTAATCACTGTGATTAAAGGGAGGAGAGGCAATGGCAGATGTATATAAATTCTCTATTTTATTTGTGTAATTTTTATGTTTTATTGAAACTTTTCAGCGAGAAAATAAAGTGAATGAATAGAAAAGAAAAACGACAAAAAGAAAAAGAAGAAAACTTGAAATTGTCATAGGATACAAAATATAGGTATATAAGTATAGTGTATATATACCAATTTTGGGGGGGGGGATTTAAAATTCTCAAATATACACCAATTACATGAAGTTTGACAGCGTATAAATGTAGATGGACTCTCCATGCCCTAACTTCTGCCAAAGACTGATGTTGATCATTGCAGGGGTTTGGACTAGATGAGCCTTGGGCCCCTTTTTAACTCTTTGAGTCTATGATTGGAAAGAAAATACCATGGTCCCCTTTGAACAATGGACCAAAGATATGACAACTCTTGCAACAAATGAATGGATTGCTTTTAGCGGCAGGTGGTATATGGATAAATACAATGGTATTTGGAATGCCTTTATTAAAAATATATAATGTATTTCGTATTGTTTGGAAACCTCTATTTTCTTTAAAAAAATACCCCCCCCTTTAAACATGGTGCATCTGGGTGAAATGCAGTACGTAACTCGAGGAAGTTGAACTTGTGGACTAGCTGACATTGCCTGGCATGAATTCTCATCAGTGATGGTCAATAAGGCCCCAGTGGTCAGGGACTGTGGGAGCAACATTTAGAGGGCCACATGTTCCCTATCCCTGATATGAATAAACTGACTACAATCAGGCTTCTTCTGGGTTAGGGTGCTGAGGAAACATTGAAAAATGACACTGCGAAGCAGGAACTGAAAGATGTGTCGAGGCAATACAAGGTGTTGATTACTCAAAAAAATTGAGGTCCCAGATAAGTTTGGAGGTGACTCAGAGAGGCAAGGAGAGAATGAAACGAAACGAAACAACATCCAATTGTTTTGCTTGGGAGTAACTATGTAATCACTATGATTAAAGGGAGGAAAGGCAATAGCAGATGGTGATAAATTCTCTATTTTCTATTAAAAACCAAAACAAAACACTTTGAACATGATGCATGTGTGAAATGAGGTTCCTGTGTTTCTCCGAAAATAAGACACCATCTTATATTTATTTTTCCTCAAAAAAACCACACTACGGCTTATTTTCAAGGGATGTCTTATTTTTTCCCCTCCTCCTCCTCCTCCTGCAGCAGCCGGCATATCACCATGTCTTATTTTTGGGGTATGGCTTATATTCCTTGAATGCTTAAAAATCCTGCTATGCCTTATTTTATGACCACGTCTTAAAATAGGGTAAACAGCGTATATAAATTAAAGAAGCTGAACTTGTGGACCTGCTTACATTGCTGTACACGAGCTCTCATCAGTACCAGTCGGTTTGACCCAGTGGATTCAAGGAGCAACGTTTAGGGGGCTACCAGTTCTCTATCCCTTATATAAATGAACTGACCATGACTAGGCTTCTATAACACCCTAGGTCACCCTGATATTGGCTGGTAGCAGATTTAGAACATACCAAATAAAATCCTTTCCCACAAAACACTAAACTTCTGGAGCTCACTGCTGTGGCAAGTGGTTTTTAGATTGCTTCAAAAGGATATGTTGGGGGGGGGATCACAGAACAACAAAAGAGTATTGTTGCTGAGGCAGAGTCCAGGGATGGTGAACCTCAGGCCCAATGACTGACAGCAGCTCTTCATGTCCCTTTCGGGCCCTTAGGACTATTTTTCAAGCCACCCCCCTAACCAATCCTGCTTCACAATCTCCTTGAGTGTTTTTGCCCAGCTACAACGTAGCCCTGAACTCTGATAAAGTCTCTTGCTAAACTGGAAGGAGGTGTCTGTGTGTACAGTGGTAAAATTAACACTCATGCCTCCACCCACTTAACACTCCTAGCTGACGCATCATTGGTATGTGGCCCTGAGAGGGTTGCCCAGAATTGAATGTGACCTTTGGGCTGAAAAAGGTCCCCATCCCTGGACTACTCAGTGTAGGCCACAAGATTATGGGCTACACAGTAAGCTGTCTTATTCTGAGACAGGTCATTGGTTCATCTAGTTCAGTATTGCCTTCTCTGACTGACAGGTACTCATTGAAGACAACACTGAGCTTGATGGATCAATGTTCTAACAGGAACTTTGGTCTGATGCAACTGCATATAACCTTGTAGTTTTTGTGTTGTTGTTGTTGTTGTTGTTTAGTCGTTTAGTCGTGTTCGACTCTTCGTGACCCCATGGACCAGAGCACGCCAGGCACTCCTGTCTTCCACTGCCTCCCGCAGTTTGGTCAAACTCATGTTGGTAGCTTCGAGAACACTGTCCAACCATCTCGTCCTCTGTCGTCCCCTTCTCCTTGTGCCCTCAATCTTTCCCAACATCAGGGTCTTTTCCAGGGAGTCTTCTCTTCTCATGAGGTGGCCAAAGTATTGGAGCCTCAGCTTCAGGATCTGTCCTTCCAGTGAGCACTCAGGGCTGATTTCCTTTAGAATGGATAGGTTTTAGCTTCTTGCAGTCCACGGGACTCTCAAGAGTCTCCTCCAGCACCATAATTCAAAAGCATCAATTCTTCGGCGATCAGCCTTCTTTATGGTCCAGCTCTCACTTCAGTACATCACTAGTGGGAAAACCATAGCTTTAACTATACAGACCTTTGTCGGCAAGGTGATGTCTCTGCTTTTTAAGATGCTGTCTAGGTTTGTCATTGCTTTTCTCCCAAGAAGCAGGTGTCTTTTAATTTCGTGACTGCTGTCACCACCTGCAGTGATCAAGGAGCCTAAGAAAGTAAAATCTCTCACTGCCTCCATTTCTTCCCCTTCTATTTGCCAGGAGGTGATGGGACCAGTGGCCATGATCTTGGTTTTTTTGATGTTGAGCTTCAGGCCATATTTTGCGCTCTCCTCTTTCACCTTCATTAAAAGGTTCTTTAATTCCTCCTCACTTTCTGCCATCAAGGTTGTGTCATCTGTGTTTATTTTAATCAAGGTCAATACAATCTGATGGCACATGATGCCACCACTGAGACTAAGTAGGTCTCTGTCTGGTCAGTGGTTAGATGGATTACCCCTTGAGAACCATATGTGCACGCCACCTTGGATTCCATGACGAAAGAAAGGCAGAATGTAAGCGTAAGAAAGGAAATAATAAAATTCAGAATTTTATTTATGTATAGACACAGTGTGGGAACCATGTAGATGCAAGCATTGGCATGATGAGTGGAAAATATACAGATTTGCTAAAAGGCATAGAAATACAGGAAGCTGCTTTTCACCAAGTCATATCATTGCTCCATATGGCTCAGTATTGTCCACAGTGATTGGCAAAAGACTCCCAAAGCTTCTCCTTGCTCCGATGCAACCATAACCATAACTCTAACACCAGCCCTATCAGGAGATCCCAAGGGGCAAAACCTGGGACCTTCATCATGCACTGTATGTGCCCTACCACTGAACGTCTGTCCTGAAGTCTCATTAAATTTGGTGGTAGATGTGCTGCACCTTGTAGGATGACAAATAATGGAATCCCTTGGCTTCCTGTTAACAAGCAAGCCTTGCCTTGGAATGTTCTTCTGATTGCATCCCCAGAGAAGATGAGAAGATAGAATCATCTTAGGAAATTGAACACACTACAGATTGAAAAAGTAAGCTGAAGAAGGGGAGGGGAAATGAGATTTTGGATGAGAAGAAGCTTCAGATTTTTCTGTAGAGTACAAATGGAACATTGTCTTCTTGTTCAACTTGTGGACCCACCTCACTTCCCATTTTCCCTTTAAATACTTACGGAATAATGTCTCTCCTGTCAGTAAGTGGGCCTTTTTCTGTGTCATTCCCTTTCCTTCCATTCCATTCTGTGTATACATTTTCCACCAATCAATTCCAGACAAATATCATTTGTATAAAACTATTTTAGGAGGAAATCCCCTCCCCACATGTTGTGATCTCTTATTGAAGAGGATGTTCATTTAAGCTCCCAAAAATTCATGCTTAAAACACTGGTAAGCAGGGAAAGTGGGGAATGATCGTTTCATGCTGTCTCAGTTGTTTTCCTGGAACAACAATTTTGCCATTTCTATATGCTCCCAAACCAAATTAAGCCAACGGTAGGATGCGGGTGGCGCTGTGGTCTAAACCACTGAGTCTCTTGGGTTTGCCGATCAGAAGGTTGGCGGTTCGAATCCCTGTGAGCTCCCGTTGCTTTGTCCTAGCTCCTGCCAACCTAGCAGTTCGAAAGCACGGCAAAAAGTGCAAGTAGATAAATAGGTACCACTAAAGCGGGAAGGAAACAGGGTTTCCATTGTGCCAGAAGCGCTTTGTCATGCTTGCCACATGACCCGGACAAACGCCGGCTCCCTCAGTCTGTAAAGTGACATGAGCGCCGCAACCCCAAAGTCATCTGCGTCTGGACTCAACTGTCAGGGGTCCTTTACCTTTACCTTTAGAATAAGCTAATATTACATGAAGTGGTTTGTGGGAAGTGTGAATCTTCAGTCATCAGGGCTGAAGACTAAATGACCTTTGAGGTTCCTTCCTTTCAATGCAGTGATTCAGCAAAGTCATTTCGAACTCAGGGAAACTTACCTCTGAGTCTTATGAATGTGCTGTTGAACAATTAAAAAGAGAATGGACGTTCATTCATCACTAGATGCCTACAACCAAGAAGAAGAGCACGGTCTCTCATTAAATGAAATGGAACTAAAAGGAATATCAGACTGGATCTTGTTCATATGCTAAAGTGAGTATTTTTACATGGCTGTTTTTCACTGTTTCAGACAAGTTGCTTTCAATTTATTTTGTAGCATGAGGCTACAGTAGTCCTCCTTGCGTGAATAATCTGGAGGGTTCTACTAACCCATTCATTGAATCACTGAGACATTCCTCCTCCTCATCTGCCGAGTGTTTCAAATGCAGTGAAATCTGTAGAAAATGTTTCAGTTCACAGGTTGCTAATATACACTTTGGGTGGAACCTCCCTTGCCACAGATCTGAATGAGAGTTCAGTGTAAATATCTGATATTCATATGTGAGTAGCTTGGGGGAAAGATCCTTGGAAAAGACCCTGCTGTTGGGAAAGATGGAGGGCACTAGGAGAAGGGGACGACAGAGGACGAGATGGTTGGACAGTGTTCTCGAAGCTACGAACATGAGTTTGACCAAACTGCGGGAGGCAGTGGAAGACAGGAGTGCCTGGCGTGCTATGGTCCATGGGGTCACGAAGAGTCGGACATGACTAAACGACTAAACAACAACAGCTGGGGGAACCTAGTCAGATGGGTGGAATAATAATAATAATAATAATAATAATAATAATAATAATAATAATAATGCTGTACTCTAGTTCAGATTGTGGGTGGGGAGAAAGTAATGTTGGTGCACATCTGAATGCAAATTAATACAATTCATAATGCCCAAACCAATACACAGATATGAATCTATATTCAAAATTCTCATTTTCTGAATTTTGCAACAATACAACAACCTCCCCCCCCCCCCAAAAAAATGTGTAGGAAAATGTTGATATTGGGAGAAAATGTGCACAAAAAGGGTATTACTTTGTTTTCAGGACAAATCAGAAATCACTTTGTAAAGTTTGGATAATATTATAATATGCCACAGTCCTCTCCTCCTGCTGTGCGCTCTAAGCCTCTTGGGTCCATTGTCTTACAGTTTTAAAACCACAATGGGTGAACAAATGCTGTCAATCAGTAGGGTTGCCACATGTCCAAAATTTCCTGGACAAATATGGAATACTGTAGTTGGTAGCAGTGTCTGGGTGGAAATTGGCAGAAATGTCTGGGATAATCCAGACATATAGCAACCCATGTCAGTGGTGTCATTTTTGTTGATTTTCCATAAAAATGATTTTGCAAAAACAAACACAAAGAAACAAAGAAACACAGTTCAACAACTTTGGCCAAGAAAAGCTCAACAACTTTTCTTTCTGGATTTGAAATATGGCAACCCTAGGATAGGGTAGATCAGGAACTACTGATAGATATCTAGCTGATTTGCAGTAGACCAGGAAGAGTTTCAAATTCCCAATCTAAAATGACTTCTTCTTCTGAATTGGACTACGGAAATGAATAAAGCGAGTACTTCTCAGTTTAGCTCAGTTTAGCTCATAAGCACCATGGTCTCTCAGTTTGCACCTGGTTCTGCCTGGTAGATCGTAGGATTATAGTGAATCATCATCATCCAGATAAAGCTGACAAGTCAGAAGTCTGCACACCTCTGCTGTAGATCATACATCAGGTTGTGGGTGGGGGATGAGGAGGGAGGAAGAAGTACCATTTTCAATGCTAAAGTAACAATCCTAAGATCTGAATTTGAAAAAAACTGTCTTTGAAATTTAGGCAGCCAAATCTGTATTTGATTTCACGGGCTCCCAGATTTCATTAGAAACTTTTAGGCAGCTGCAAAATGGCAGCCTTCCAGGGATGGTCTAGCAACACATAGCCTACATCAGCATGGAGTTGGTCTACATGATTTCTGAGGTTCCTTCCAATTCTTTGAAACTCAAACCTGCACTTGAAATTAATTCTATTGCAGTTGCATGCCAATTTATGGAGGCAAATTCTCTTTGTGTTTGTTTCTTTGTTTGTGTGTTGTGTTGTGTTGTGTGCTGTTGTGTTGTGTTTTGTAAGATTAGAGATGGGAAACCACACTGGATATGAAGACTTCATCCTGATGGGTTTTCTGATGCAACGTGAAGCAGAGATTCTGTTGGCAACAGTTCTCATAGCTGTGTATATCTTGACGCTGTTGGGTAACACGGTCGTTCTGTTCATTACCTCCACCAACAGCAGCCTCCATACACCCATGTACTTCTTCCTTGGCAACCTCTCCATCCTGGACCTTGCTTTTTCGACCGTGACTGTTCCGAGCTTGTTAAGGGGCCTTCTTTCAGGAGCCAAGACCATTTCTTTTGCTAGCTGCATGGCCCAATCCTACTTCTACTTCTTTTTGGCCACAGTGGAGTACTTCCTCTTGACGTCCATGTCCTATGACCGTTACGTGGCCATATGCAACCCATTACGTTATCCCATCATTATGAATGGCCAGGTTTGTGTCCAATTGGTATTGGTCTGCTGGCTGGGTGGGTTCATCTCTGTCCTCTATCCAACCATCATGATCACCAAGTTCTCCTATTGCAAGTCCCATGTCATTGACCACTTCTTCTGTGACAGTGAGCCTCTACTGAAACTATCCTGTACCGATACAGGCTTGATACAGATAATCACTTTTCTGCTGTCAACAATGGTCATCCTCTGCTCCTTGGTTCTAACTCTCATCTCCTATGCGTACATTGTCTCCACCATTTTGGCCATACCCACTGACACTGGGAGGAAGAAGGCCTTCAACACATGTGCCTCTCATCTCACCTTGTTCCTAATGGCTGTAAGCATTTCTATCCTACTGTACGTGATCCCATCTAAGAAATCTGCTTTGGGGGCTCGCAAGGTTCCGGCGTTACTGAGTAGTATAGTCAACCCGTTCCTGAGTCCTTTTGTGTATACACTGAGAAATGATTTGGTCAAGGGCATCTTGCAAGGGATTTTTGGTCAGGGCAAAGCTACAGAGACTCAGAAGCTGCGGAAGCTGCTCATGAATCATGCTTAATTTTGTGGGCAAAGCATTGACTTAGCTGGAACTTTCCAGTGACCCTCATGTTCAATTCCTCAATAATCTGTCTTCGGCTACATTTTTTTCAATGTAAGCTCTTGTTTGCTCGTGAGAAGATCACCAGAAACTTTGCATGATAGAAAGAATTGTGGTGATTTACCTGCACTTACACCTTATAGTTGAACAAAATTTACTGTGGTGGACCATAATGTCATTCTCTGAGATGAAGAGGGAACTATATAGTCCTAAGACAGGTGCATTTTGTTCAGCAGGGGTGAGCTACCTCATGCTTGGGAGACAAATGTGGTTCTCCTGGCCTCCCTTTTTGATTTTCAGGACTTTCCCCAGACCACACACCATCTATGAGTGGAACATATTGCTGTAGACCCTTCACATCCGGGTCATCACCTGTTTGATTTACTCCCATCCGGATGTCAATACAGGACTCTATATACAAAAATGTCTAGGCACAGGAATAGCTTTTTTCTTTGTGCCATCAAATTGTTGAATCTGTAGTTGTGGGCGGAAGGGAGGTCAGTTGGTGGTATGGGGTCTTTTCACTGTGCTGTTGTATTGTGAGGGGAATAGTGTTTGTATGAGGTGGAATAGTGTTTGTATGCGGTACATTTTTTCTTTACATTGCAATGTAGTCGAAGCAAAATTCCAAGTACGGTTGATACTTGGCCAATAAACTATTCTATTCTATTCTTCTTTATATCATTGAACTATGATAATGCCTTTTCAGTAGCCAGATTTAGAAGGTGGAGATTTTTAACTGCTGCTATTTTCATACAGTCGAGTCAGAAACTTTGCCTGATCTACTACAAATCAACCAGAGATTTAACAGTAGTTGGTGGCGCTGTGGTTAAACCACTGAGCCTAGGGCTTGCTGATCAGAAGGTCGGCAGTTCGAATCCCTGAGACGGGGTGAGCTCCTGTTGCTTGGTCCCAGCTCCTGCCAACCTAGCAGTTCGAAAGCATGTCAAAATGCAAGTAGATAAATAGGAACCGCTTCAGCGGGAAGGTAAACAGCGTTTCCATGTGCTGGTCTGGTTTGCCAGAAGCGGCTTTGTCATGCTGGCCACATGACCTGGAAGCTATACACCGGCTCCCTCGGCCAATAATGCAAGATGAGCGCGCAACCCCAGAGTCGGTTATGACTGGACCTAATGGTCAGGGGTCCCTTTACCTTTACCTTTATTCTAATATACCTTCTGCCCATCCCTGGAATTTAATACTATTTATTGATCTATATAATGAAACAACATCAGAATGCACACAGAGAGGTGAGTAAATGTACAAGGTAATGGAATGCATTTCCTAGACCTTGCAGCTAAGTTCTGCCCTCTTGCTTTGTAAAGTAGCACACACACACGGTTTCAGGTTTAAATATGGCCTAATGAATAATGAATATTGGCATGTAGTTTAAAGCAGATTTGTGTGTAGAAGGGGTTAGAGTCCAGCTAAGCATGGGGGACTTGAAATCATATCCCTACTCAGCCATAAGCTAATGAAGTGATTTGTGAATTTCTGCTTGACTCCTTGGAGTAAAAGGAGAATAAAGTAAATTAATGAAATGAAATGCAAAATCAAAATCAAATACAGTACATCTGAAATACATTTTTGTTCAAGTGCTTGGAATATATTGTGAATTGCATCTGGAAAACTGGTTTTCCCAGCAGTTTGTTAAAACTACTTATTTGGTTGGTAGTACAAACAATTTATTTGGCTGGTAGTACTCAAACCAATGGCTTCAAGCTACAAGAAAGGAGATTCTAACTAAACACCAGGAAGAACTTTCTGAGAATAAGAGCTGTTCTACACTGAAATGGACTCCCTTGGAAGGTTGTGGACTCGCCTTCATTGAAGGTTCTATCAAGAACTGTACTCACAGGAAACCATGGTTGCTAACACAGCCATTGACAGCATCCAGACTCTGCCTATCTTGGAAGAGTTAGATGTCCTTCCTCCCCCTGATGAGCTGAAAAGCACCATCAACCCCCAGGCATGTGGCAATGCCCCAGGATCAGACCAACAGAAGTGTTGAAGGCCTGCCTCAACTCTTCCCTCAAGGTGCAACTCCACACCTTTTCTTGCAACAGTATCCATGGGAAACAGGATCCATGCCACAAGGCATGCGTGACCCCATATCAGGGGCTGGACTGAGAAGGAATGGTGCCCCCCCCCTGTCCTGAATCTTCCAAAGAACAGGAGGACAGTATACAGGTAGATTTAGAAGACTGTTTTGTAAAACACTGCAGAGGGCAGAAGCTGGGAAATATTGGAAGAGGAACAGCAGGAAGAAGAAGCACCAGGAGAGAGACAGCTGACAGACTCAGTGTCCTTGAAAAGCATTCCTAACCCTCCCCCCCCTCCCAGGACCAGGCATGCATTGAGGGTAGTAGAACAGAGAGCTCAGAGACAGCTCAGATTAGCTGATGCAGGGGGGGGGGGGGTTAGAATACGGAAGATGCAGGGGGGTGGGACTTTACTTGGAGCAATGAAATTATTAGGGAATGCTGCATTCCTTCATCACTCTCTGTGAATTATTGAATAAATTGCTTGGTAAGAACTTTTATCATTTCTCTGATTCTTGGCTGACACCGCAGCCTGACACCACAGCATGATCAGACATGATTAAAAACATAGCTTTTTAAAGTGCCTCATTCTTTAACTTGGTAATTTTAGAACATTTGGAAAGAGAAGTAATCCCATAAGATTCAAGGAAAGTACTCACTATTTTATCAATGTTTTTTGTTGATTTTTTAAAAAATCAACCTGCCTCCAGCTTTATTTGTATTTCCCAGATTTATTAATTAGCAAAGGCAAAAGAGATAACTAGATTGAGATATCCAATTAATACAAAATAGCAAGGGATCCAATACAAACAAAATACAAAATAAGGTTTTCATGGGCATCACTTAGGACAGGCATCCCCAAACTGCGGCCCTCCAGATGTTTTGGCCTACAACTCCCATGATCCCTAGCTAACAGGACCAGTGGTCGGGGATGATGGGAATTGTAGTCCAAAACATCTGGCGGGCCGAAGTTTGGGGATGCCTGACTTAAGACATTCTGTAACCCACAGAGTATGTGGGATATGAGCTTAGCCTGCGTCGTCAACAAACAATGATGTCTACCAGCTTCTGCAATGGAAATGCACTTGTACCACAGGACTCCCTGTTTCTTGTCTCAGTCCTCTAACCTCTACATGCTCCCCAAATCTGCTTTGGATTTGGATGCCCATTTGCAGAGGCAGATTTAGGGGAGCACAACCAGTTGGGGGTCCCACATGGGCACCACAACTATGATGTAGAATGGAAGGTGAGAGGTGGGAGGTGCCAAATTGTGGCAATGCACAGGGCGCCTGTGAAATTTCAGGTCTCAAGGTCCGCTATTGCCATTTGAGCTATGATCTTGCCCAATCTTGCTGTTGCTGCTGCTGCTGACATTAAATTTACAACTCATCTTTTGCATTAAATTTACAATTCCAGTATACCTAAAGGAGCGTCTCCACCCCCATTGTTCTGCCCGAACACTGAAGTCCAGCTCCGAGGGCCTTCTTGTGATTCCCTCATTGCGAGAAGCCAAGTTGCAGGGAACCAGGCAGAGGGCCTTCTCAGTGGTGGCACCTGCCCTGTGGAACGCCCTCCCATCAGATGTCAAAAAGGAAAACAGCTACCAGATTTTTAGAAGACATCTGAAGGCAGCCCTGTTTAGGGAGGCTTTTACTGTTTAAGAAATTAGTGTATTTTAATGTTTCTGTTGTAAGCCGCCCATAGTTGCTGGGGAAACCCAGCCAGATGGGCGGGGTATAAATAATAAATTATTATTATTATTATTATTATTATTATTATTATTATTATTATTATACATATATGTTTCTTGGCAATATAACATATGACTGAAATTTTGGAACTGAGGCTTGGCATGAGCAAATCTCTCAGTTTCTGTGTCTCATTTTTCCAATCTTACATTCATTTCTCCACATCAGTCTTTTCTTTTAGTAAAAAGTCCTCATGACAATTCATCAGAATTTTATTGCATTCCCCCCCCTAAGATATACATTATTTTCCATGCATTTTGCCTAATATGAATTTCTTCAAATACAATGCTTTTTTGTCAATTACTTTCACTACTGTATTTATGTGCATACTTTACTCCATTCTTGTGACAAATTTAAAGAGGTGCAAATTTCAAAGAATGGTCACATTTTGGTTCTCATATTATTTCAGAAAGTGCGAATTAGGTTGCTTCGTCTTGAAATATGAACTGAAAAACTCCCTCCCCCTCATCGCTAATTCTGTTGAGCACATACAATATTGTCAGGAGTGTTCCTTCCCAGAGTGAAAATGAGGGAGCAGAGGACCCAGGAGGAGAGGAGGCAGCAAGAGATGGAAGTTTGCTACCAGATTTTTAGAATATATCTGAAGGCAGCCCTGTTAAGGTTTTTCTGTATTCTGTATTTTTTTGTATTCTTTTAAAACCAGTAAATGTTTTCTCTCCAAAATTTCCTTCCTTCCTTCTTTTACCCTCTTTATTATTTTATGAACACTGTTGCTGTTTGATTCAGAGGGGAGTGAATAGGAGGAGCAGAAACAGAAAAAAGAAGGATCACCATTAGCAAAAAAAAAAAAAAAGCTGTTTGGGCAGAACATCCACCTTTTGTGTGGGGGTAGCATGTATTTGACTGAGCACACAAAATGTCACTGGTTCAATCCCTTGCATCTCCAGATAGGATTAGGAAAGTCCTCTGTCTGAACCCCTGGCAAGCCTCTACCCATCAGTATAGAAAATACTGGGCCAGATGCGCCAAAGGTCCCTCTCAGTACAAGACACCTTCCCATGTTTTCAAAACCTTTTTACATTCCCATTTCAAATCATCAGTGCTTGAAAATCCCATAAAACTTGATTCTCCTACCAATGACATCTTTCAGGGCCTCCTTGACCTGCTTGTTCCTCAAGCTGTAGATGAACGGGTTGAGTAGTGGAGACACCACATTGTTCAGAACACCCACCATCCTGCTGAGGTCCAGTCCCCCACTCTGTCTTGGTTTGACATACATAAAAATGCAGCTTCCGTAGGTGATGAAGACAACCAGCAGGTGGGAGGCACAAGTGGAGAAGGCTTTCTGCCGCCCTGCCGTTGAAGGGATGTGCATGATGGTAGAAATAATTTTAATATAGGAAACTATGGTCACAGTTAAAGTTCCCAGGACACTAAAAGTGGCCAGGAGAAAATCAAGCAATTCTAGGGACTGAGTATCAGTGCAAGCAAGCTTCACCAATGGCAGATTGTCACAGAAGAAGTGATTGATGACATTTGGGCCACAGAAGGGTAAACGGAACAAGAAAATAAGAGGAATGATAAGGTATAGGCAACTGAATACCCAAGAACCCAACACTAACTGGGTACAGAGACGACTGTTCATGATGGTTATATACCGGAGTGGATTACAGATGGCCACATATCTGTCAAAGGACATAGTAGCCAAGAGGAAGAATTCAGTGGTCCCCAGTATGAAATAGAAAAAGCACTGAGTGAAACAGCCTGCAACAGAAATGGTTTTGTCATCAGAGGCCAGGTTGAGCAAAACCTTGGGGATGGAGGAAGTGGTGAAACCAATTTCCAAGAGAGAGAAATTTCTGAGGAAGAAATACATGGGGGTCTGGAGACGATGGTCAAGCAAGGTGATGGAGATGATGAGGACGTTTCCTCCAATGGTCAAGAGGTAGGTGATGAGGAGAATGACGAACAGGAGAAGTTGCATCCACCGGACACTGGTGAAGCCCACAAGGATGAATTCAGCAACTATGGTAGACTTGTTTTCCATTGACATTCATTTGTAGGGAAGGTTTTCTGGAAAAGAAGTCCAATTGGTAATGGAAAACTCAAGATGTCCCCAGCCCATTGTTATAATATCTAATGGCAGCATTGACAGCAATCTGTAGGAAATGCTGAAATATGAGCAACCAAAAATAAAGCAATTTGGAAAATGGAAAATGAAACATTGGGAGGAGTTAATCAGTGTATGTTAAGTTAAACATTTATATCTTTCTCAAATAGTGCAACACATTGACCTTCAATCTTTACAGATCCTGAATCTGCTTTTAAGGCAAATATACATTTCTGGGCCTATTTCTTAATATTTACCATATATTTCCTCCTGTTGCAATCTAACTCGGAACAGGTCATGGTCTATTAGTGGGCACTGAGCCACTAGCTGAAGATCGGTTGATTATTTAATTTATTCTCCACTTAATATATTAAAAATATCTCTAAGCAGTGTACAAAAATCTCAAGCAACCACAGACAACTTAAACAAAATATGACAAAAATATACAGTAACGGTCTATAAAAATGTTACATTAATACAGCTCTCAATCCCCAGGTTCTCACCCAGGGTCGAAACAAACTCTCAGCTCACCCACAGAAGTTCTACAATGATAAGAGTTCCAGGAAACAGTGGACATCGCCCTGGTCTCTCACTCTAGACTTGCTTTTTATAGGGAGGCCCAAGGTGGATGGTTCTTCCTCAAACTGCCCACTGCCCATTCAGACTAGTGGAACACGCAGAAAGAAGGAAAGAGCGATGAGAGGAAAGTTGATGGGGACTGGGGTGGGAAAGAAAAGGAGAGATAAATCTTTCAAGCTGCTTCTCGTGCCTGTATAAATATCATCTTTATTGGTTCAATAAGAATGACATTATCATGCTTGCCGAAGTTTTTCCTCCTTGGCTCTTGTAGCTATTCCCACTGAGGTTAATTGGTGGATGAACACCATAACTAAATTCACTGGAGAATTCACTTTGTGTATGGGGATGTGGGAGGAAGGGACTGTTTTACTTCAAAGCTGGGATTCATTTATTTTATTTTACCCCTATTCATGAATCACTGCCTATAAAATATCTAGAACATATTTTATAATAAAAGCATTGATGATAAAACAGTTAGAACAGTTTTGTATATAAAACATTTTTTTAAAATGCCATATATAGAAACAATTTCAAATTCAATGTATATACAGTTAGGGATGATAAAAATCTCCACTTAAATGCCTTGAAAAAGGTCATCAGTTGGAGCTTTGAAGACAACAGAGGTGGTCCATGTCAGGCATGAAATGGGAGAGAATACCAAAGGGTTGGTGCCACCACACTAAAACCTAATTTCTACATCACACAGAACTGACATCCTGTTGGGGTGGTATCAGTTGGCTGTCTACGGAATGCAATTTTTTTGTTGGGATGGTTTGTTAATTTTGTTAGATTTGGTCAATGGGCCAGTGGACAGTGCTGGCTCTACTATTAGCTGGAATGAGAGGGCTACTTCATGCAAGGATGGTGAGCAGCAGGGAGCAATAATGTCAGAGACCAGGCAGAGGAGTACTACTCTGATGAGGAATGGTGGGAGCTTCCCCTTCCCCTTCCCCCTGCTCCTGACCAGGATCCTGAAGCTGCCCAGGAGCAATGGAGAAGTATAGATTTGAAACAGTGGTTTGCAGAGGGGCATAGTTCTGAAGAAAAAAGTTGGGACAAACTGGGGGGGGGTGAACAGCTAGGAGAAGAAGAAGAAGAAGAAGAAGAAGAAGAAGAAGAAGAAGAAGAAGAAGAAGAAGAAGAAGAAGAGAGAGAGAGAGAGAGAGAGAGAGAGAGAGAGAGAGAGAGAGAGAGAGAGAGAGAGAGAGAGAGAGAGAGTTAACCGACTCTCTCTCGCTTGAAAGCCTACATCCACCCAGCCCAAGGTCACGACGAGCAGCTAAGGTGGCAGCCCAGAAAGCAAAGTGGTTGCAAGATCAGTTTGCAAGGCGCGAAAGTGACTAGGGGGGAAGTGGGTGGTAACCTTAATTGGGAACACCGTCATTCTGAGAATGGCTGCTTTTTTCTTTTGCTGTGATCATTCAAGGCTCTTTAAATGGTAAGCAACTCTTTTCGCTTTGTCCTGCTTATCTACAGCCGGGGGGGGGGGGGGCAAGAAGCTGAGTCCCTGAAGCTGAGTCCCTGAAGCCTGACAAATGGTGAGGTGTTGAAAGACAAAGCTGTGTGTGCCACATGCTCTTCCCATTAACCTCCTAAAGTAGCATGGTGCCCTCAGGTGACTGAATGGACATTTCTGACACATGCTCCATTCATAACAATTGAACAAATTGCCAGCCATGTTTTCTGTGATGTCCTTCAACTTAGGAAAGGCGTTTTTCAGCAAATACCCCCTTTCTCTTCTACCTCACAACATCACGCCGCATGCCGTTCCACAGGGTCCCCCAACCTTCTAGAGCAGACTTGAAGGGAAGTATGGGACAATGTAGAGAGAAGGAAATAGCAGGAATCACCTTCCCATCTCCTTTGATGGAAGATTCTTCAAAATCAATAAGAGAGAGACATCAGTCTGTTTGTGGAACTCAAGTGACCATTCAAATTCACTTTTCCCACACAGCATCAAACCCCCAAAAGTGTCCACTGCCTCAGGCCTATGAATTATGTATGCATATATGTATGTATGTATCTACATATGTATGCATTTCCCGTCTTTCTTCAAGGAGCTCAAGGCGATATATGTTGATTCTCCTCCACACTTTATCCTCGCAAGAAGTCTGTGAAGTAGGTTAAGGCTATGAAAGATTGACTGGCCTAAGGGTCACACAGTGATCTTACAGGTTGAGGGCAGATTTAAATCCCTGTCCAATACTCTAACTACTAAAACCACACTCCCTACAAACTTCATGCCACAACTTCCTGAATTCCTGTTTTGGAATATGGGGTAGTGGGGAGCTCTGTATTTTAAACCGTATTTTAATTACCTTCCCCCCTCCTTTCTGCTATGTTTTATTGTAATTTATATTCAGTGTTAAGGGGCACAGGTGGCGCTGTGGGTTAAACCACTGAGCCTAGGGCTTGCTGATCAGAAGGTCGGCGGTTCGAATCCCTGCGACAGGGTGAGCTCCCGTTGCTCGGTCCCAGCTCCTGCCAACCTAGCAGTTCAAAAGCATGTCAAAGTGCAAGTAGATAAATAGGCACTGCTACAGTGGGAAGGTAAACAGCGTTTCCGTGGGCTGCTCTGGTTCACCAGAAGCGGTTTTGTCATGCTGGCCACATGACCTGGAAGCTGTACGCCGGCTCCCTCGGCCAATAATGCGAGATGAGCGCGCAACCCCAGAGTTGTCCGCGACTGGACCTAATGGACACCTTTACCTTTATATTCCGTGTTAGCTGCCCTGAGCCTGGCCCTTCTTCTTCTTTTCTTCTGTATTTGCTCTTTTCTTGAAAATGTCTCACATTTCCTGAATACACTGTTGGTGAATCAGTTCTCTCTCTCTCTCTCTCTCTCTCTCTCTCTCTCTCTCTCTCTCTCTCTCTCTCTCTCACTCACACACACACACACACACACAACACTTTCCACATACATGTTGGTGGTGGCAAGGGAAAAAAGATAGTATTAAAAGGAGAATTCCCTCGATGCCAGTAGAGTGGTACCTCGGTTTACGAACACAATTGGTTCCGGAAGTCTCTTCATAAACTGAAGCGTTCATAAACTGAAGCAAACTTTCCCACTGAAAGTAATGGAAAGTGAATTAATCCGTTCCAGATGGGTCCGCGGCGTTCTTAAACCGAAAATTCATAAACCGAGGTGTTCATAAACCAAGGTTCCACTGTATCCAGATTTGGGGCAAGTACTCTTTGGTGAGAGAACCGCAGCAGAGATTTAAAATCACAAATTGTGCAGCAAAGTAAAGAGTGGAAATATAGGCCATGAGACCTTTAAAATATGCCCTTGTGAGTTCCTTCCAAAATTTCCCTCTTCCCTTATGAAAGAAAAAGACCATGCGGCTGATAAGTTAAAGAAATGGTTTACTTACAAACTTTCCAAAGGTCAGATTCATGTGCTTTTCCATACAGTGTTCAAAAAATGTAGCATAGGCAGTAAAACCTGGCTTAGTTACAGTGGTGAAATTTCTTAAATAATTGGTATAGGAACACAAGAATGTCCCGTAAGAGCCACACAGTCTGAACTTGGAGAAACTAGCTCAGACCCCACTGAAGTACAACAATTACCTTCCTCCTCAGGTGAGGTGGAGGGAACTAAGACTGGCAGGACAGCTTACACCATGGCATTAACTCATCCATGCATTAATTAAACTTAAGCATGTTGGTTATATGAAGCTGGTTATCCCACAATACATGAGAAGAATATAAATGACATTGAGTTCCTAGAAGCTGACAAAAGAAAGTCAGTTTATAAGTACAGCTGACAAAAGAAAGTCAGTTTATAAGTACAGCTTCAGCAACCACATGTATCAATACTTACTGTTTAGTATTATTTTTTTGCTCTGATATACCTGAATCACCCTTCCAGAATGAAACAAACTGTCTAATTGTTCCTCTCAAAGCATCTTGAACCTGTTTATTCCTCAGGCAGTATATGAATGGGATCAGAAGAGGACAGAGAACAGTGTTTAGAACAGCCACCCCTTTCCTGAAGCCTAACTCTCTGGTCCCTCTTGGTTTTACGTACATGAAAATGCAACTGCCATAAGTGATGGAGACCACAGTGAAATGAGAAGCGCAAGTGGAGAAAGCCTTTTGCCTCCCTGTGGTTGATGGGATGCGCATGATGGTGCAGATAATATTGATGTAGGACACAATGTTTATGGCTAAGGTCCCAAGGAGAGAAAGAACAGCACTGAGGAAACTGAGGAGCTCCAGCAGACTTGTGTCTGCACATGCAAGCTTCATCAGTGGCCCATTGTCACAGAAAAAATGGTTGATGGTGTTTGGGCCGCAAAAGGGCATCCGGAATAATAAAACTGCAGGAACGATGATCAGCAACAATGCCCCAGCCCAAGACCAGAGCACCAGCAATGAGCAGATCCGATTGTTCATGATGGTTGAGTAGCGAAGAGGGTTGCAGATGGCCACATACCTGTCAATGGACATTGCCGCCAGCAGAAGGAACTCCGTGGTTCCCAGGACAAAGTACAGAAAGCTCTGTGCCAAACAAGCAGCTAGAGAGATAGTCTTCTGGCCCATGGCTATGTTGGCCAAAGCTTTAGGAACAATGGCACTGGTATACCCAATCTCCACAAATGCAACATGTCGTAGGAAGAAATACATTGGGGCGTAGAGCTGTTGACTCACCAGTGTTATTAGAATAATCAGTATGTTTCCCGTTATTGTCAAAAGGTATATCCCCATTAGCAGTAGGAAAAGGATGATTTCAAGATCATGGTTGCCCGTTAAGCCCAAGAGTATTAATTCTCTTACCATGCTGTTGTTCTTCATTTTCGGCACTTCTCTGCAAGTAAAGGAACGTCAGTCATTTCAATACTGACCATTTAAAATAAGCACAAGTTGTTCAGCTTTGATTCTTGCAGTGTCACTAATATCATGAAGTATTGGATCATCTCAGGGGTTGCAGCAATGGACTTTGGGCTTTCAAATTTCAGCAGCACCCTCTGTGATGCTGAAATTTGGCATCCCACCTCCTCTTGCCTTCATTATAAGTTGTGGCATAAGTCTGTGGCATCAGCTCAGCTCAGCATCCAATGCGGATGAACTGGCCATGCTTCCCTGAACCCACCTCTGTTGGTTGTCAGCCACAGGCAAGCTGATGGCTGTTCTCTGTTGTGTCTCTCCCTCCACCCACCCCATAGCTGGTAGTCAATTATCTGCTGACTCTGTCCAAAAGGACTCATAACTACCATGTAAACCAGCCTCCACCAATGTGGTGTCCTCCAGATTTTTTGGACTACAACTCCCATTATATCCCGCAAACACATAAATGTGCCATAAAGCCTTAATCAGTTTCTGTTCTCATTTATTCTTCCAGCTAAAGATGCAGGTTGTTTTGCATCATGCCATTCAGCATTTATTTATATAACATATATTTTAGAACAGACTCTCTCATATAGAATGTGACAGTCCTTCAGATACTTTGCTCTCAGGCTATTTAGAATGGTGTGGATTAGGGATGGCGAACCTGTGACTCTCTAGATAATCTTAAGATTCCATGACAACAGGGGCGTAGCCAGGATCAAAACTAGGGAGGGGCAAGCCATGGTCATTCAGGGGCGGGGCCAAGGCACAGAAGGGGAGGGGCCACAAAGTGGGCGGGGCTAAAGGGCCAACGGGCCTGATGACATCGTGGCGGTGGCAGCAGCGGCCACCTTGTGCTTCTGGGGCTGGTAGCGTTGGCGGCTACCCTGCTTGGCTGGAGAGGACGGGAGGGTCGGGCAGGTGAGAGGGGGTGGCAGGGCGGGCGAGGGCGAGGCAAGACACGGCCGCAGCCACGACGGCTCCGAGGCGTTGCTGCATATCAGCATAATATTTCAACCATGGTTCAAGCCCCACCTTAGGAAAAAAATCCTGCATTGCAGCGGGTTGGACTAGATGACCCTTGTGGTCCCTTCCGACTACAATTCTACGATTCTATTGATATATTACCATACCATATGCATCGTTCTGCTTTCTTGAATTGTCCTACTCCTAGGCATAGCAGCCAACTCCTAGAGGCCTAGGTGCCTCTCCCCCCCCCCAATTACTGGTAAATACCGTATTTGAAAGAGTCATCCCCCATGTTGATGGGCTTTCTATGTGGGGCTTATCTGCCCCCCCTTATTTTATTAAGGATGGAAGAGGGAGGGAAGGAAGGAAGAAATAGAGAGAGGGATAACTCATATTTGTGGGTGCCTCTGGGTGACGCTGTGATGCTGGAACTCTGCATGTACAGGAGCCTTGTAAGCAGCTTTCTCTCTGCTTGATTTACAGCAGGCACGTCCAACAGGTAGATTGTGATCTACCAGTAGATCACTGGATGTCTGTGGTAGATCACTGGTAGGTCACTGGCACCCCTAAAAAAAGCTCACCCAAAATTTTCCTCCTCCCTCAAAAAAATTGAACTATGACCTGAAGCCCTAAACAAAAATGGGCCTCCCTCCCTCCTAAAAGAAGCTCAACAAGTTTGACCTAAACCCCCCAAAACAGGGCTTCCCTTCCTTTAAAAAAAAACTCAACAGCTTTGACCTGAACCCCCCAAAAGGGGGTAGATCACCCCCAGTTTTAAACTCTGAGTAGATCAGAGTCTCTTGGGAGGGGGCCACCCCTGATTTACAGTATACAGATGCAGGAGGAGGGGCAGACTGGAACACCAATGCTTTTTATAAACATCACTGTGTCTGTCAAAGCTACAGCCCCCCCCCTTTCTTATTCACTTCCTTTTAGCCTTGCAGAGCCACCTTAGTCAAATTGAATCCTCTGAGTCTGCACCTTCATTAAATCGCCAATAGAACTCTTAATGCTCCTGAATGCTCATTAACAAGTCCCACTTAAGAACAATAGGGTGAAATGGTCAGCTATCAAATCTTGCCTGGGGATACCGTGTTTCCCACATTTTAAGACACCGTCTTATAATTTTTTTACTCAAGAAAATAAGCCTATGGCTTATTTTCGGGGGGTGTCTTAGTATGGTTCCTGCCTCCTCCTGCCGCGACCGGCGTTGCTGCTGCTGGGCTGGCAGCACTCTGCGAAGGCAGGAGAAGCCGGCCAGACCGCTGGGGGGGGTGGGGTAGAAAAAAGTTCGGAGCGCGTCCCAATGGCAGCACTCCTCATGCGCCACAAAAGCTACCAAACAACTGGGGGGGGAGGTTAGAAAGGTGGCCGGAGCGCAGCCTTATGGCAGCGCTCCTCACACACCACAAAAAAGACGCAGAAAACTGGCAAACAGCTGGAGGGGGCTAAAAAGCAGCGGCGGCCACAGCTTTAAATGGCTGGATCGCGCCTTCCGTCCCGCGCCTGCGCTGCGTGCCAGGTTTTGCCCGATCCGTCGGGGAGCAGGGAGCGCTCAGAATCTGGTGAGGGGGGGTCTTTCTTCCCATTTGGGTGCCCGAGCATCGCCGCTCGAGAGGCCGGAGGCTCTCGGCGGAGTGGTCTGGAGGAGCGATCGCAAGCTCTTGGCTGGCTGGCTCGCTTTCTTTTTGTTGCTCACGGAAGGCGGAAGGGGCCAGCAGGGCTCCCGCCACCATCAGTCGCCCCGCCGCCCCTCTGCCTTGGGCCATGCAGCCCACAACGTTCCGGCAGCGCGGCTCCCGCTGCCGTCAGTCGCCCCGGCGGCGCGGAAGGGCCAGCGGACCTCCGGCCGCCGCTCTGCCGTGGACCATGCAGCCCACAAAGTTCTGGCAGCGCGGAAGGGGCCAGCAGGGCTCCCGCCGCCGTCAGTCACCTCCGGCCGCTGCTCTGCCTTGGGCCATCCGGCCCCAGAACGTTTCGGCGGCGCGGCTCCTGCCGCCGCTTGTCACCCGCCGCTGCTCTGCTTCGGGCCATGCGGCCCCACAACATTCCGGCAGCGCGGAAGGGGCCAGCAGGGCTCCCGACACCGAGGGGTTTCCCCGTCCGGGCGCTCGAGTGTAAAAAAGTTCTGGGAAGAGTGGGGAGGCTCCCAGCGCGGCTCGCCTGGCGACGCCGAAAGAGGGCCGAGCGCGCGGTGCTTGTGCCTCCTCCTGCTTCTCCCCCCCCCCCGCCCGTGTGAGAAATTAGCAGTTGAGGGCGAGGACGGATAGAGAGCTGCACGGCGCTTCAGCAGCAGCAACAGCAGCAACCAGTTCCAGGTGGCTCGGGGTATGGCTTATTTTCGGGGTATGGCTTAATTCCGCAAAAGTGTAAAAATCCTGCTACGTCTTATAAAATGACTACGTCTTAAAATAGGGGAAACACGGTATATGCTCCATTGTCTTAACTGCTTAACTACTGGTAGCCACTTTGCTTTATTTATTTGATGTGTTTTTGTTACTGCTGTGTCCACACCCCCCCAGCAAGCGGAGACTTAGCTGCTCTTGCTAAAGCAAAGCCTTTTCCACTTCAGTTTTTGGAGGGGAAAAGTGCTGGTTATGGTCTGTAAAATACATTAATTTTTTTGCTTCTAGGGGGGGCAGCTGCCCCCTCCTGCCCCCCCCTGCCTACACCCATGC
Source organism: Zootoca vivipara (assembly GCF_963506605.1). Classification (NCBI taxonomy): domain Eukaryota; kingdom Metazoa; phylum Chordata; class Lepidosauria; order Squamata; family Lacertidae; genus Zootoca; species Zootoca vivipara. The sequence goes on from NC_083288.1 coordinate 45,550,644, forward strand.
ATGACAATCTTCCATGGCCGTGCTGAATGAGACTGATGCCAGTTGGAGTGCAGCAACAATTGGAGAAAAACAGGTCCCCCTTACCTGGAATCCAAAGCAGCAGATTTTCATTGCACATGGGAAGTGGGGGGGGGAGGGATCTTGGAAATATTGAAAGTTGATGTTCCATCCCCAGCAGACCAATGAATTACTGCAGGCCCCTCTCGGTCACCACCCAAATGCTCATCAAAATCAATTCCATACATGATCTAATCTAAATGATGTTGTAAATATGCACCCATGTACAATCAGTTCCCTTTTTAATTTTTTTGCAGTACTTTGCAGCACTTCTTGCACTGCCAAAACATGAGGTTGTAGTGAAATACTCACCAAATAAAATCAAAATAGGGAGCAGAGACTATGCTCTTATTTTCACGAATGCAAACCAAGTTGTTGGAACCTGCAGGTTGTGATGGTGAAGAGTAAACCATCAGTTGTGATGGTGGCAATGTTCTCCTGCTAACTACGGTAAGTAAATGGAGCTTAGGCTCCACTCCCTGTTTTCACAACCCATTAACATGCCACATCCTTAATGCTTTGTGGAGGAATCCTTTCTTTCTTTCTGCACAAACTAGTTACCTTAGTAATATTTTGCTGCAGGGGTGAAGACGGAAGCAACCTCTAGGTGCTGCTTCATGTTCCTAAACACATGTTGCAACAGGTATTCCCTCTTTGCTTGTTAGGATACACAAGGGGCATGCATATTGCTTCTCTAAAGAGCACCATACTTATTGTACATTGTATGAAATTTGCTCAGGCGGGCTCCCCTGATTGAGATTGAATCCTGACAAGACAGAAGTACTGTTTGTGGGGGACAGGAGCTGGGCAGGTGTGGAGGACTCCCTGGTCTTGAATGGGGTAGCTGTGCCCCTGAAGGACCAGGTGCACAGCCTGGGAGTCATTTTGGACTCACAGCTGTCCATGGAGGCACAGGTCAATTCTGTGTCCAGGGCAGCTGTTTATCAGCTCCATCTGGTATGCAGGCTGAGTCCCTACCTGCCCGTGGACTGTCTTGCCAGAGTAGTGCATGCTCTAGTTATCTCTCGCTTGGACTACTGCAATGCACTCTATGTGGGGCTACCTTTGAAGGTGACCCGGAAACTACAACTAATCCAGAATGTGGCAGCTAGACTGGTGACTGGGAGCGGCCGCCGAGACCACATAACACTGGTCCTGAAAGACCTACATTGGCTCCCAGTACGTTTCCGTGTTGGTGTTGACCTTTAAAGCCCTAAATGGCCTTGGTCCAGTATACCTGAAGGAGCGTCTCCACCCCCATCGTTCTGTTCAGACACTGAGGTCCAGCGCCAAGGGCCTTCTGGCGGTTCCCTCGCTACGAGAAGCCAAGTTGCAGGGAACCAGGCAGAGGGCCTTCTTGGTAGTGGCACCCACCCTGTGGAATGCCCTCCCACCAGAGGTCAAATAGAACAACAATTACCAGACCTTTAGAAGGCATCTTAAGGCAGCCCTGTTTAGGGAAGCTTTTAATGTTTGATGAATTTCTGTATTTTAATATTTTGTTGGAAGCCGTCCAGAGTGGCTGGGGGAACCCGGCCAGATGGGTGGGGTAATAATAATAATAATAATAATAATAATAATAATAATAATTCCCATAGGCACCTGGTTGGACTAGATGGGACTTTGGCCAAATCCATCACATGCTCTTATGTTCTGCAAACAACATGTAGGTTGCCTACCTAAGCTTCACTTACCTATACTGAGCTTGTACAATATAGAATAGAATAGAATCATAGAGTTGGAAGAGACAACAAGGGCCATCCAGTCCAGCCCCCTGCCAAGCAGGAAACACCACCAAAGCATTCCTGACATATGGCCGTCAAGCCTCCGTGATGTGATTCCATGAATATTGTCATAACTGTTAAGCATTAAGCCTTTCCCCAGGGGCCAGTTGTCAGACTGGACCCACAGAGCAAATCGTGATTGCTCTCACAAACATGAAGAACAACACACACACACAAGTCAGTAAATAAGGCTTAACTGCTTTATTTACATATAAACAGACTGGGAGTTCTACATCATGGCTCCCTCTCTCTGGCATGACAGCCAGTAAAGAGAAAGAACAAAGGAGACAACAGTCCCACGTAGTACAGTAAGGTAAACATCCTGTCTACGTCACATCCACTCTGTGGAATGAAAATTCATACAGTCATATGATACACAATAAACCTATGACTGCAGACGGGGAATGAATTTCCCAACAATAACTAGGCCTTCTATGGCTGATTGCATTCAGTTTTATAATTCCCTCCAGCCCAGAAGTGAAATAGATAATGATGATGATGATGATGATGATGATGATGATGATGATGAATCTACCCCACACAATATGACATATAGGGACAAATTTGGTGGTGGTGAATGCGAATGTCACCAGTGGGTGTGAATGTCTTGAGGAGAAGGGCTTATGGTTCTGGCACTCTGAAATGGATTGGCTGAACCTGAATGTTCATAAAATGGTGGCGGGGGTGGGGAAGCTGGTTATCCATTGGCAAGAAAGGACTGAATGGGCAATGGATGGGGAAGGAGAAACACAATGGAATGTTTAGTGACTGTTTAGTAATTGAAGAGAAGGCTGGATTGGGAAGAGGGAGGGAACTAATGGAGCAAGGGACCAAGGAGAGAGGGGAATCTGGAGGAAACTCACAGTGCTTAATGTCTGTAGCCATTGTATGCTAAGGTATTTAGTTGGGAGAGGCAGGCGTATCAGAGCTACCTAAGGCCACTCAAAGTGAGTGAGGTTAACTGGGACACAATGCATAAAAAGCAAGGAATTCCACAAATTTACACACTTTCCTGTCTGAGAAAAGGAGAAGATGGGCCAACCAGATTCCACACACAGAACCTGATCAGATCTATTTCAACATTATATATGGGACACCACCCTGCACTGTGTCCAAGTACAGCCATCTAGGTTAGGAGATGAAGAACAGGCTAACTTCTGGGTCTCTGGAGGAATGATGGATGGATGAGTATTTCATTACATAAGCACCCATCATCTGGTACCTGAGGCAGATTCCTCACACTGTCTAGTAGTAGTGCCAGCTCTGAATGGTTTGGAATATCTTGCTAGTTCTTTAGCTGCAGACTCTGGTTAAATAGATTTTGCTGACTTTCTACATCATTCCTCAATGCTTCTCCTTTGGTTCTGATAAACTTCTGATTATTTTTCATGACTATATGGCTCACTTTTCCAGTTGACATCGCTGGAGTAAGATTTCAAAATCAGTTCTGTACCTGTGGGAAACTATTTATTTATTTGTCTTTAATATACAAAATCAAAACATGTAGTTATATAATACCATAATAATATAATTTGTTACATATAATAAAACGACAGAAAAAAGAATTATAATTTATTATTTAATTATCATTTGCTATTTGCAGCCTTATCCTAATTCTAACTGCATAAAGTTCCTTACAAAATACACAGGTCAATGTTATCTTACAGTTTGTTCCACCCATTATTAACAAAAAGGGTTCAATTTTTCAGTAAGTTGATTACTGTGTTGTCTGCTTCCTCACATGTTAACCAGATCTGTCAATTTAACCATATGAACATCCTCTCATATCAGCATTAATCATAGCTGCCAAGTTTTCCCTTTTCTCACGAGGAAGCCTATTCAGCATAATGGAAAATCCCTTAAAAAAAGGGGATAACTTGGCAGCTATGGCATTAATCTGTCATCCAGTGAGAAAACAAAGATTATTCTGACTGCAGCTGATTATCGCACAGGCAGCTTCTTGTAAATGACTGGCCATCTCTCAATGCAGTAAAATAAGCCAATAATAAACATAACCAAAAAAGAATAACCAAGGGATTGGTTGGAAAAACATAGTCTCTCATTTCCTTTATTACATGAATTATCAACTTCCAAAAATAATGTATGTTTTGCATTTGCAAAAAATTATATTGAATTTCATCAGATTTTTCTTACTTGATTTTTCTAAACAAAGTTATATATTTTACTCACATACGGTAAAGGTAAAGGTAAAGGGACCCCTGACCATTAGGTCCAGTCGTGACCGATTCTGGGGTTGCGCGCTCATCTCGCATTATTGGCCGGCGTACAGCTTCCAGGTCATATGGCCAGCATGACAAAGCCACTTCTGGTGAACCAGAGCAGCACACGGAAATGCCACTTACCTTCACGCTGTAGCGGTTCTTATTTATCTACTTGCATTTTGATGTGCTTTCGAACTGCTAGGTTGGCAGGAGCTGGGACCGAGCAACGGGAGCTCACCCCGTCACAGGGATTCGAACTGCTGACCTTCTGATCAGCAAGCCCTAGGCTCTGTGGTTTAACCCACAGCGCCACCCGGGTCCCTAGTACCTGGGTCCCTAGTACCTCACATACGGTACTAGAATATAATTGGCATTCAGATATTGAAAGAAATCTAGTATTCCCAGGAAGCAGCAGAGGAGAGTTTATAAGTAGCACGTCAGCAATTGAATGGATGTCTCCATGGTCAATGCTTAATATTAATGTTTGTTCTGATGTCAGTTGGACCCCAAATCATCTTGAGTCCTTCCAAATGGCAACAAGCTGTCTACATGCTCCTCTCAAGGCATCCTGGACTTGTGTGTTCCTAAGGCAGTATATGAATGGGACAAGAAGAGGAGCCAGCACAGCGTTCAGAAGAGCCACCCCTTTGCTGTAGTCCAATTCACTATCATGGTTGGGTTTTATGTACATAAAAATGCAACTGCTGTAAGTGATGGAGACCACCGTGATGTGAGATGCGCAAGTGGAGAAAGCCTTCTTTCTCCCTGAAGTGGATGGGATGCGCATGATGGTGCAGATAATGTGGACATAAGACACAGTATTTACAGACAAGGTCCCAAGGAGGGAGAGGGTAGCAGTGACGAAATTGAGGAGATTCAGCAGACTGGTGTCCGTGCATGCAAGTTTGACCAATGGTCCATTGTCACAGAAAAAATGGTTGATGGTGTTTGGGCCGCAAAAGGGCATCCGGAATAATACAACTGCAGGGACAATGATCAGCAACAGCGCCCCAGCCCAAGACCAGAGCACCAGCAATGAGCAGATCCGATTGTTCATGATGGTTGAGTAGCGAAGAGGGTTGCAGATGGCAACGTACCTGTCAATGGACATTGCCGCCAGCAATAGGAACTCTGTGGTTCCCAGGACAAAGTGCACAAAGGACTGTGTGAAGCAACCAGCTAGAGAGATAGTCTTCTGGCCAGTAGCCATGTTGTCCATTGTTTTAGGAACAATGGCACTGGTATACCCAATTTCCACAAATGCAACATGTCGGAGGAAGAAATACATCGGGGTGTTGAGCTGTTGACTCACCAGTGTTATTAGAATAATAAGTAGGTTCCCCATTATCGTCAAAAGGTATTCCCCAATCAGCAGGATGAAAAGTATAATTTTAAGTTGATGGTTGTCCGTCAAACCCAACAGTATAAACTCTCTCACCATGGTGTTGTTCATTGTTGTTGGCACTTCCCTAAAAGTAATGGGAAATGAAACCTTAGAGCTGTGTTAGCCTTTAAAAAATAAGCACATGCTATTCAATTTTAACTCTCTGCAATTGCCTGAATGTGACTGTTACTGATATCATGAAGAACTGGATCAGACCAGTAGATCTGTTTCAGTCCTTTAGAGACCCTGCTCCCAGACTATTTACGTAGATCAGAGATGGCCTTCCAAATATTATTGGGCTTAAACCCCCCTCAACTCTGAGTTGGAGTCCAGTGACATGTGAATACAGTAATCACAAGTTTACCATCCCTGGAACAGAACCAAAAGCAACATATTTTCATTGAACTTGGCTGGATTTCATGGGAATGGTCTGCACTGATATTTCCACCACAGCAGGCCCTTGCCAGTTCCCATCCAAATGCTCATCAAAGACATCGCCATATATGATGCATCACAATAACCATAGCTACATCTAAATGATTCTGTAAATAAGCATCTTATATGCAAAATCATTTTCCTTTACGAAAGCAAATACTTTTCATCACCTCATTTCATCACCAAAAGCTGTAGCAAAATACTCACCTCCTAACATCAGCTTAGAAAAGGGGATGATGTTATCATTTGTATAGATGCTAAGTTGGTTGCTAGAACCTTCAGGTCATGGTGATGACGCTGACATTCTTCCACTAACCAGGGAGATTGAGCAATTGTAAAGGTTTCACTCCATAAGCCTATTTTTTGTGTGGCCTCTTAACATGCCACATCCTTAACACTTCGCCAAAGCGTCTTTGCTGTCTTGGCTCACAGACTAGTGACCTTGGCGATATTTTGCTACACATGTTTCTCCGTCTCTTTGCCCCAGGAGTGAACACTGAAGCAACCTGGCTCATGTCCTTAAGTGCTGTTTGTGTCCCTAGGCACATCTCACAAGAGATATTCAGTCTTTGCTTGCTAACAATACACAATTGACATGAACATTGCTTCTCTAAGGTGCAGGAAACTTATTGTGCATCGTATGAAACAGGCACAGGCTGAAACCAATTTCGTGTGTGGGTTTCACATGGGAACCTGGTTGGCCGTTGTGCAGGAACAAGATACTGGGCCAGAGGGGACTTCAGCCTAATCCAGCATTGTTCTTCAAAGAACTATCATATTTTGGAAAGGCAGATACAGGGGATAACTCTGGATCTAGATAATCCTCCCTCCCCCACCCCCCGGTTTACCCCTTGGAATATGTTCAGAGCTACAAGACTCTGGGGCTGATGTATTAAGTTCACAATATAGACAATTTGTTGTATCTGACTAAGAGAAGGCCCATTGAAATAAATGGACTTACACATCATTATTAACTTTCCCATTCATTGCAGAACACACAAAAAAGTATACATTTCCTACAAAAGAGACACAAAACTTTTGATTCCTGAGTATGCTAAAGCTATCCACATTAGAAGCACTGGGTTCTGCCCTGACCATCAGGGTTCTGTTTCCCCCCCCCCCCGTTTTATTATTTCAGCTTGCAATGATCCACCCCACCTTATCATTGCTCAGAGGCTTCTCGGATTAGTCAATAATCAGCCATCTTTATTTTGAGGGAAAAGAGTTATAAGTTATAAGTATGATGTGGGGAGGGGGGAATTTCCACTTCATATATTAAATGTATATCTCAACCATACTCTCTCTCTTTTTTGATAATAATTATTATTAATTTTATACATTAGGGGGGGGGAAGAAAAATACAAACATTATAAAAAATATACATGAAAAGAAAAAAAGAAAACACACCACACACACACAAAACGCACAATAACAATACCTATAATCATTTTAACTTTCTTCTAACTCTTCAAACCATTGTTTCTGGGACTTCCCCAAGTCCCCCCTAACTGATTTCCTTTTCAAATCTTCTTTAGCAGTTTCCTAATCATTCTTTTAAACATTTCCCAAAACTATCTCCATATCTTTACATCAGAACAAGTATATCAAATTCATCTATACTTTCTTTCTAACATCTACTTTCATCCCTAATGCCAAATAAGGAATCCCCCCCCATAGAAATTCAAATTTTTATATATCTCAGCCATACTCTCAAAGGAGCCCCAGGAAGGAAAAACAACAAATGATTAAACAAATACAAAAATCTTTAAAATGTATTGCACTGGAGAGATAAAAATGCTATGAGGGTACAAGAGAGAGAATTCTGCTCGCCAGTACGTTTCCAAGCTCCATTCAAAGTGTCGGTGCTGACCTTTAAAGCCCTAAATGGCCTCGGCCCAATATAACTGAAGGAGCGTCTCCACCCCCATCGTTCTGCCCAGACACTGAGGTCCAATACCGAGGGCCTTCTGGCGGTTCCCTCATTGTGAGAAGCCAAGTTGCAGGGAACCAGGCAGAGGGCCTTCTTGGTAGTGGTGCCCGCCCTGTGGAACGCCCTCCCATCAGATGTCAAGGAAATAAACAACTATCTGACTTTTAAATGGCATCTGAAGGCAGCCCTGTTTAGGGAGGCTTTTAATGTTTGATGTTTTATTGCTTTATTATAATTACTAGCTGGCCCGGGCACGCGGTGCTGTGCCTGACTCAGGGTCCTTGTTTCCCAGGAAAGAGGGAGGATGTGTGTGTGTCCCCCCCGACTATGTGTTTTTTTCCACACACACCTGTTGTTGTGTCTCATCCCTGTGATTACTCCCATCCTGTAGCGACCCATGAGGTATCCCGTCCCCTCTCCCCCCACCCCGGGTCATCCCTGTGACTCCCCCCACCCTGGGTCAACCCATGACCTATTCAGACCCCTCCTCACCCCACCCAGGGCTCCACTCAGGATAGTCTGTAAAGTAGAGCCGAGGCCTAGTCTGTAGGATGTAAAGTGGAGCCGAGGCCTAGTCTGTAGGCTGTAAAGTAGAGCTAGTATGTAAACCCTGCTGGAGGTGTGGTCTCCGGGGCATGAGGGATTGTGGGAGTATGTTTGTCCTTTGTTTGTTGGATGTCCACTGGAGGGCGCATTTTTTTACATAAATCCAGGTTTTTACCTGTGCTAGGTGTGTCATCTGGCCAATATAAGTGGATGGTTACACTCCCACTTGTGACTCTGATGTTGTGGCCAAATTTGAGGGCGATCGGGCAAGTGGTTGTGGAGAAATGTGTGGAATAACAAATATGCACCTTCTACATTTTTATATACAGTATATAGATTATGATTATGATTATTATTCTGTTGGGAACTGCCTAGAGTAGCTGGGTAAACCCAGCCAGATGGGCAGGGTGTAAATAATAAATTATTGTTGAGATGTGGTGTGGTGGCCTGCCATCGCCCTTTCCCATAGCAGCCTGAGGGAATCAAGAGACCTGCGAACTCTCTTGCCAGTCGGAGGACTTGAATTTGTCCCACCTGCCATTGGCATTGTGCTGGGGAGGGGGTTGTCACATGGTGTTGGTGAGTCGGGAATCAAAGATAATGGATACATAGACAAAATTGACACCACCTCCCCAGCACTGTGATGGGTCCTGCTCCTACAGGGTGACCGTGGTGGGTCATCTGCATCCCTGGTTCCTATTGGTTGGGTAGTGGACAGGGGCATGAAAGAAGTAAACACAATGGAATGTTTGAAACAAAAGTCTATGCGCCAGATCTGCAGTATCTGCCGTGGCTTCAGAGGGACTAGACACCCTCCCCAAAACAAATCTATGTTCAATGGACCCTTTGCACTGGGGGAGGGGTAGAAACCACACAGCACGACTTCATACATCCAAATGGGTAACATATATATGGTAGGACCCCCACCCCCCACCCACAGACATAGATTACACAATACCCCCAAACAAACAAAAAATAATATAAAGTTTATTTATGAGGAATTGATATCAAGCGATATAAAATTTATATCAAAACGTGAGATTTCGAGGGTAAGGGGTGGGGCTTCTGCTACTTTAAGTCTGATGACTAGTGATCCCTTTATTTTGCTTCCCATCCCTGCTATAGATAAGATATAAAAAAAGGATGAAATGTTAAGTACCTTTTCTGCTCCTTCAGGGACCAAAGTGGAGGTCCCTAGCGCATCATGATGAACTAAGAGCTAATATCTGTTGCACTAAATGCTTGCTTAGGGACATGAATCTGCACCATTGCCTATAAGATGTTGCATCTGAGAAGTAAAGACTGAATATCCTTTGCACCATCTGCTCAAGGACCTGAATGGGTACCATGGAGATAGCCAGGCAATAACATTGCAGAGATTGCTGGAATGCAGATTGTGAGGACTCTTCTGTTCTGCCGCCAATTTCCATCCTTGGTAACATGGTTGTAGTAGTAGAGTCCTTTAAGTTCCTGGGCTTTATAATTTCTCAAAAGTTAAATTGGTCAAGCAACATCAATAGTATTATTAAAAAGGTCCACCAGAGGTTGTATTTCCTGCGTCAACTAAGGAAATTTAAATTGCCCCAGGAAGTGTTGATCCAATTTTACAGAGGCATCATTGAAACTGTTCTCTGTAATTCTATTACCGCTTGGTATGGTACAGCTTCCAAGACAGACAAGAAAAGGCTCCAACGAGCTGTAAGAATTGCAGAAAGGGTAATTGGTGCTAGCTTGCCTACAATAGAGACAATCTATGCTACCAGAGTTAAGAAGAGAGCAGAAAGAATTGCAGCAGATCCTTTACATCCCGGTCATCATCTGCTAGATTTACTCCCATCTGGACGTCACTACAGGTCTTCATATACAAAATCGGCCAGGCACAGGAACAGGTTTTCCCCTTGTGCCATTAAATTGTTAAATTTATAGATGTGTAGCTGTAGGGGAGGTCAATTATGGGTGGGTTTCTTTGCTTATTTGTATTGTGAGTGGAACAGTGTGTGTATGTTTACATTGCAATGTAGCCGAAACAAATTCCAAGTAGCCGAAACAAATGTAGCCGAAACAAATTCCAATAATAAATTATTCTTATTCTTATTCTTCTTATAATTATGGTCCTTTGGTTTTGCTTAGACAGAAAAAGGAGGTCTCTCCTTCACTGGACCTGAGAGGTCATAGCTCGATGGCAGAGCACATGTTGCATGCAGCCTAGATGGTAGGCATAGATGGGCCTTTTTTCATTCCATGTTGAATTTGTACATATCACCCTGATCCAGTAGGCTATTCTAACATTGTTATGGCTTTATGTTCCTATGTCCTTAAGACTTTGTTTTTATTCCGCAGAGAGAAGAATGTAGATGCAAAACTTTTGGAAACCAGGAAAAAAAATGGATGTGAACATTTCAGTTAGGTCAGTTGGTTAGAAGGTAAAGGGAAAAGGTAAAGGAGCCCTGGAAGGTTAAGTCCAATCAAAGGTGACTATGGGCATAGCTGCCAAGTTATCCCTTTTTTACAGGGATTTTCCCTTATGCTGAATAGGCTTCCTCGCGAGAAAAGTGAAAACTTGGCAGCTATGTATGGGGTTGTGGGGCTCATCTCACTTTCAGGCCGAGGGAGTCAGTGTTTGTCCACAGGCAGCTTTCTGGGTCATGTAGCCAGCAGGACTAAGCTGTTTCTGGCACAAAGGAGCACCTTGATGGAAACCAGAGCCCCCAGAAACGCGTTGGACCTTCCCGCTGCAGTGGTACCTATTTATCAACTTGCACTGTCATGCTTTCGAACTGCTGGGACAGAGCAACGGGAGCTCAGTCCATTGCAAGCAACGTGGTCATGGGTTCAGTGTCCATATGGGTCCCCTGCATTGCAGAGGATTGGAGAAGATGACCCTAAGGGTCATCTATGATTCTATGATCTTCCTGTTAAGGTGAAGTGCAAGAGGTGTGCAGTTTACTCTGGTTTCTCTTCAGATTGTATCAATCTTTGGCCTTTGCTGAGAATTTACCATTGAGTGTCATAACATTGTGCTCCAAAATCAGTTACTGCATAGAAAATAGGACATTCTTGTTTTCATTCTTGGTAACTAATTGTGAAATGTAGGATTATTTAAAGCACTGTTTAAAAGTGGCATTTTTGTGTCTGCACTGTGTCTTTTGCTATCAAATTGCATGTGATGAGCCAGAGTGTGGCCAAACTAGATGACATGAGAGAGATGTCAGAAAAGCATTCTGATTCTGACTTAACTGACAAGCAGGTTAAGAGGTTGTGGTCAGGGGGAGAACGGTGGTGTAGACAGAGGCATCACAATTCTGGTTACAAAGTTCTATTGTTTTTAATAAAAAATAGACTTTATTTATTTTCCTTTAACAATACAAAACAAAATCATAAATAAATCATAAAAATCATAAGAAACAAAATCATAACCCACCACCTTCAAATCATATTACACCAATAACATAATATAACATAATCCTAACATAAACACAAACAATAACCTGAACACAAACAATAACATAAGCAGCAAACAATAACGTAAACTTAAACAAAAATAAACATAATTTGAACATAGATATAATATTAGCCCTTTCTCCTCCCCCCACCATCCCTTGTGACTTCCAGCCTTTTCTATAAACTGATTTTACTTCCTTTACTTTGTGCACACCTTATTCTATCTTTTTTTTTCTTTTCTTTATTTTTGCACCCTTCATAAATCTGCTATAAGATTCACTTTTTCAACCTGCTTTCTTAAATATTGGTTAAATGGTTCCCACTCCTTTTCTACCCTTTCCTTGCCTAAACTTTTTGAGACTCCTTCTTTTGTTGCCAAATTTTTATATGTGCTTAGTTTTGATAGCCAATCTTCTTTACTTGGAATTATATTACTTTTCCAATTTTTAGCAATTAAAATTCTGGCAGCTGCTGTTGCATATATTACAACACATCTATATTTTGGTTACAAAGTTCTAGAGGCTAACTAAGAATGGACATGACTTAGGATCTGAGCTAAAGATGGATATGGGTCTGTTCCAGCAAATCACCTACTGCATCTCCTAGAAACTGTACAGCAGAGACCTGCTGGCAAAAACAAAGAAACAAACAAATAAACAGCTACTTGCAGTGCTTTTTTCTGGGGTACGCAGGGCTTTGGGCATACCCTAAACATTTTGTGAATATTTGTACTTTTGTCCATTTACTGTACTTATTTCCCCCAATTTGAACTATAAAATGGTGATTTTCTTGAGTCAAAATGAGAGTACCCCTAAACATTTTTTAAGGGGAAAAAGCACTGGCCACTAGAATTTAAAACAACTTATTAACATTGAATCCGGACTCTTCATTTCTCTTCTAGGAATGTGCCAACAATGAGGAACAACACTATGGTGAGAGAATTCACACTTTTGGGATTTACAGACAGCCGACAAGCTGAAATTTCGCTTTTTACACTCCTGCTTGGCATGTACTTTTTGACAATAATGTGGAACGCTGTGATTATCACAATCACACTTGTGAATCCACAGCTCAAAATCCCAATGTACTTCTTCCTAAGAAACTTTGCAGTCTTAGAGATTGGGTTTACCACCACTGTCCTCCCAAAAGCATTGGGCAATATGGCCAATGGCCAACAGACGATCTCTCTACCTGTTTGTTTCATACAGGTGTATCTATACATGAGTGTGGGAGTCACAGAGTTCCTTATGCTAACAGTCATGTCCATTGACAGATATGTGGCTATCTGCAACCCTCTTCGCTACTCAACCATAATGAATCATCGAACTTGCTCATTGCTGGTGCTCTTCTCTTGGGCTGGAGGATTTTTGCTCATGATGGCTCCTGCAATTACATTATATCAATTGCCCTTTTGTGGCCCACATGCTATAGATCATTTTTTCTGTGACTTCGGACCACTGATTAAACTTGCCTGCGTGGATACAAGTCTCCCGGAACTCATGTTTCTCCTCATTGCTACGTTCTCCCTCTTTGGGACCATGGCCGTAATTATTGTCTCATATATCAATATTATTTTCACCATTTTGTGCATCCCATCTGCCACAAGCAGGCAGAAGGCCTTTTCCACTTGTGCTTCTCACATCATAGTGATCTCAATCACTTACGGCAGCTGCATTGTCATGTACATTAAACCCAGAGGCACAGGTGAATTAGCATTTACCAAAAGGGTGGCGCTTCTTAACACTGTTGTGTCTCCTCTTCTGAATCCATTTGTTTACTACCTGAGGAACAAACAGGTCCAGGATGCCCTGAAGGCTGGATTTAAGGCGCTTTTTGGATTTTCTAGGACAAGAGAATAGAACCGACATCAACTCACACATGAAAATCAGAGATCAACTTTGGAGCAAATTGGAAATGCTTGCATTCCCTGGATTTCTTTCAGGAGTGAATATCAATTGGAGACTGATGTTGTGTGTCAGAGAATGTCAAATATGGTCCATGCAGAGGTGGATTTAGGGCAGCACGTCTTGTTCAGTAACTTGTTCAGGGGCTCCACATTGGGACACGGCAACTATGATGTAGAATGGAATGATGTGAGAGATGGGGGAACACCAAATTTTGGCATCACACTAGGTGCTACTAAAATTTGAGAGCCTATGGTCCACCTCTGATCCATGTCGGCTGTTTCAATTTACACTGGTGTTTAAGAGGATGAACCTCAGACATCTCTATTTGACTTTTTTTAATTAATTCCCCCCCCAATTTACAATTTTTCTTAAATTTCAATAAATGTTTTTCTTAAAATTTTGACTTCACACCCTTACCTCCATGATGTTTTTATTCCCATCTTATACCTACTGCTTTATATAACATACTTGTATCTAATACAATTATTCTGTATTTCACTTGTTGTTTTCATTCCTCTGCTCATAATTCTCATATATATATATATATATATATATATATATATATATATATATATATATATTTCTGTTTTGTAAATTATAATATTCATTTAAACAACATTAAAATATCCATGACTTCCCTTCTTCTCATTCCATAGTTTATTTTGCATATCATAAATCCCTGCATATTTTACATAAACTAAACCAGAATTCCATTATTACATCCATCCAAACTTATTTACACTGTTGAATTTAACTTAATGCTGCGAACATTGTCAAGTGTACACAATTTCCAACCATATAGTCAATAAACATTTCCCAATCTTCTTTAAACAAATGTTCTTCTTGTCCTCCCATTCTATATGTTAGGTCCGCAAGCTGCATATATTCCACCAGTTTAAGTTGCCATTCTTCTTTAGTTGGGACTTTGCTTGTTTTCCATTTTGGGGCTAACAAAACGCAGCCTGCAGTAGTGGCATACATACAGCAAATAACATTTTTTTGACAGCTGGGAATTTCTGTCTGAATTATCCCCAGCAAAAAGGACTCTGGTTTTTTTGGGGGAAAGTACTTTTAAATTTTTTTTCAATTCGTTATGGATTATTTCCCAATCCTCTTTTACGCACTGCTCATAATTCAATCCCTGCCTTCATTTTAATTTGACTCTTCCGTGAACAGCTCAGCTATTTTAACTCTTATTTTTGCTGTCAATCTTGCCATTTCCACATAGTCCATTCACTTTTGAAGCCATTCCTCCTTAGTTGGTTCTTCTCCTTCTTTTCATTTCTGTGCGTACAGGGTTCTGGCTGCTGTTGTTTCATACATAAATGCAACCTCAGATATCTCCCGTTTGGGCTGAGAGAGAAACCCCTACTGAAATCCCAGATGGTCAAAACTACTGGGCTGGATGGACCAATTTTACCAGATTGGTAAGCTGGTACCTTCTGTATCCAGAACAGATGCTCTGCTAGTGAAAAGTTGCTTGAGAACTACCACCATTTTACAAAGGGGTTTGGGGCATCAAATGCTTACATACAGTGGTACCTCTACTTACGAATAACTCTACTTACGAATGTTTCTACTTATGAACGGAGCTCCGTCCGCCATCTTGGATGCGGTTTAGATAGGATTTTTATTCTACTTACAAATTTTTAGATAGGGTTGCTTCGATGTACGAATTTTTTCTCCCAATGCATTCCTATGGGTTTCGACTTAGAATTTTTCCGACTTACGAATGTGCGTTAAATTCGTAAGTAGAGGTACCACTGTATTCCTCAAAGTGTGGTTGCAGTTTGGCTACTCTGAATGGGATGGTGGAGGTACGTATAAACAACTACAGACAGATTCAGGTCTACCTGACTGTATAGCATTTTGAACCTGAAATATACTCGGAGTCGAGAGTGAATTTCATGCTCTTTACTCAGCTTATAGTCATCAAGGAGAAGAAGAGAAGAATGGCTCTTTTCCCAAAACCATCTGCTTATATACATTATTTACACAATGGGCCTTGCATGATTGGCTACTTCAGGGCTACAACTGTGGGCCAATCAGGTTGTGGATTGACTTCTGCCTGCAGCCTGATTGGCTGCTCCTACAGGCCAATCAGGTTGCAGATTCACTTCTACCAGCCGCCTGATTGGCTACTCCTGCAGGCCAATCAGGTTGCGGATTCACTTCCACCTGGAGTTAAAATTGGGTAGCTCCTGCGGACCAATCAGACTGCTGATTCTGAATCCTATTGTTCTAGGATTCAGCTCAGTACATAACAGAACCGTTAACCATCAGATACAGATTCAGCACAAGTCGGCACGATTCAGACTGAGCCTTTTTGATATTCGCACGAAATATTAATTAGTGTGTATTGGTGGCTGTCAAATGCAGTAAAGCATTTGATGGCAGCTATCAGATATGCAGACTAGTTCATTGGCTAAAGAGCACACCTAGAATCATAGAATCATAGAGTTGGAAGAGACCACAAGGGCCATCCAGTCCAACCCCCTGCCAGGCAGGAAACACCATCAAAGCATTCCTGACATATGGCCGTCAAGCCTCAGCTTAAAGGCCTCCAAAGAAGGAGACTCCACCACACTCTTTGGCAGCAAATTCCACTGCTGAACAGCTCTTACTGTCAGGAAGTTCTTCCTAATGTTTAGGTGGAATCTTCTTTCTTGTAGTTTGAATCCATTGCTCCGTGTCCACTTCTCTGGAGCAGCAGAAAACAACCTTTCTCCCTCCTCTATATGGCATCCTTTTATATATTTGAACATGGCTATCATATCACCCCTTAACCTTCTCTTCTCCAGGCTAAACATGCCGAGCTGCCTAAGCCGTTCCTCATAAGGCATGGTTTCCAGGCCTTTGACCATTTTGGTTGCCCTCCTCTGGACACGTTCCAGCTTGTCAGAATCCTTCTTCAACTGTGGTGCCCAGAACTGGACACAGTATTCCAGGTGAGGTCTGACCAGAGCAGAATACAGTACAGTGGTACTATTACTTCCCTTGATCTAGATGCTATACTCCTATTGATGCAGCCCAGAATTGCATTGGCTTTTTTAGCTGCTGCATCACACTGTTGACTCATGTCAAGTTTGTGGTCGACCAAGACTCCTAGATCCTTTTCACATGTACTGCTCTCAAGTCAGGTGTCACCCATCCTGTATTTGTGCCTTTCATTCCCGCCCCCCAAGTGTAGTACGTTACATTTCTCCTTGTTAAAATTCATCTTGTTTGCTTTGGCCCAGTTCTCTAATCTGTTAAGGTCATTTTGAAGTGTGATCCTGTCCTCTGGGGTATTAGCTACCCCTCCCAATTTGGTGTCATCTGAAAACTTGATCAGGATGCCCTCAAGACCATCATCCAAGTCATTTATAAAGATGTTGAATAAGACTTGGCCCAAGACAGAACCCTGTGGCACCCCACTAGTCACTTCTCTCCAGGATGAAGAAGAGCCATTGAGGAGCACCCTTTTGGTTCGGTGTCTAGCCCGCACTTTACTAGCTTCTTTACAGGAATATCATGGGGCACCTTGTCAAAGGCCTTGCTGAAATCAAGATATGCTACATCCACAGCATTCCCATCATCTACCAGGCTTGCAATTCTGTCAGAATTGACCTATGGTCTGGTGAGATGGCTAGAATCTTTAGACTGTTGGACTAGGACCTGAAAGTTCAGGGTTCAAATCCCACTTAGTGATGAAACTTCCTGCGTTCCTTGGTACAGAAAATTAAGCTCAGCCTGCTCCACCTCACAGGGTCATTGTGAAGACAATTTGGGAAGGTGAGAACCAAGATGTGCACCATCTTTAGCCCCTTGAAAGAAAGGTGAGACAGAAAAGAAATAAATATATAAAT
This sequence comes from Zootoca vivipara, assembly GCF_963506605.1. NCBI lineage: Eukaryota > Metazoa > Chordata > Lepidosauria > Squamata > Lacertidae > Zootoca > Zootoca vivipara. The sequence continues at coordinate 45,568,198 of NC_083288.1, forward strand.
AAATGCTCAGTGAATCTTTGGCAAAATATTCATGGGCTATCCCAGCCAATATCCGAGATTGAAACTCAGAGAAGAAAGGAGGCAGTGAGAAGCAGCAAAGTGATTTCAACTCTGGATTACAGAATTAATAACCAGCCACATAGAAGCTACATAGGCATATCATGTCCCTTATGGTCTAGTTTGTGGTGGTGTGATCTAAGCCTCTTGCATCAGATGTTTTTTCTGCTCTTCTGGGAAGGAAAGCTGAAGTCCTCCTTGGTGTATTCTGACAAAATTAGAGCTAATATATCTTGTGTTGAATGCAGGCTTGGAGACAAAAAAAAATTCACCATTGCCTAGAAGAGGCCCCTCTCAAGCATCAAATCAGCACTATCTGCTCAAGGAACAGAATGGGTACCATTGCATATCATAAGATTCTGCATTGTAGTGACGGTGGAGAAATGCATGACATAAAATTTGCAGGGCTTGTTTTGTGAGGTAAGGAAGGGGGGATTTTCTTGAAAGCATGGAGGATATAGGCACCACTCCCTGGAAAAATTGTATTCTGTATAGTAATGTATTTTGTTCTGTGGTTCTAACATTATTTGAATGTTTCATTTTTAGTTGCTAGCCTCCATGGGCTCATGGGAGAGGAAGGGAAGAGAATAAGAATTCTTAGTTAAGAGCTGGGTCCAAAAAGTTATACTCCTAGGACAAGTACTTCTGCCTGTGCATGAAGGCCCCTTTCTTCTCCCTATGCATCCACTTGTCTCCCCAAATCTATTTTGTGGATTCCTCCAACCGCCTGGATCCCATTTTGGTAGATGTGGAGGGAGGAAGTTGTGATGTTGAGGCAGAAGCACTTGCACTAATGGGATAAATTCACTGGATGCAATGTTACAATGACAATACATTTTGTATGCAAAATATTCATATTGTGTGAGCATAGGCAAACTCGGCCCTCCAGATGTTTTGGGACTACAACTCCCATCACCTGTGACCACTGGTCCTGTTATCTAGGGATGATGGGAGTTGTAGTCCCAAAACATCTGGAGGCCAGAGTTTTCCCATGTCTGACCTTGTGCTTTGAACTGAAAATGTATTGCAAAATTCAGAGAAGTGTATCCTCCGATCAGCAACTGTGTTCAGATCCATGTACAACTCCGCATGAATTAGATTGCAGAATCTCCCTCCATCCACAGCCCCAGCATAGCTGCCAAGTTTTCCCTTTTCTCGCGAGGAAGCCTATTCAGCATAAGGGGAAATCCCTTTAAAAAAGGGATAACTTGGCAGCTATGAGCCCCAGGTTCAATAGTCAGCACTTCCTATTAAAACGATCAGGAAGCAGATGATGTTAAAGACCCCCAGCTAAGAGTTTTGAGGGCCATTGCCCTTCAACTTGCAAAGCACTGGGGTAATTGAAGAAAAAGTCTGACCTCGTATAGGGCAGCTCCCTGATCTGTTTCTATAAACTTAAAACACTGTACTGGAACAGATGTAAATGGTTGGAGGCAGTAATATTTATGCCTGTTGCTGGGATCCACAGGACAGGGAGAGAAAGAATAAAGTAGATGCAAAAGTTCCAGAAACCGGGGGTGGGAAGAAAATAATGTGAACATCCTCTGGTTAATGTGAAATGCAAGAGGTGTGTGTTTAGCTTAGAATTGACTTTTGAGTGTGCATGTAGATGGCTTGAAACCTGTATTCCATATCTTTGCTCCTAATATTTTTATTGTTTTCTTTTTTGCATATGTGCCTATAAGCTTCTCCATCTTTGATCCCCACTCGGCCCTCAGCTCACCTGTGCCTCCTCTAAGGGAAACGACTTCGACTGGCTGGCTAAACAAGTGAGGGCACTCAATGGGCTTCCACCCTTAAGGAGTTAGGGATTTCCTCTGCATGTGAAGACAAGTTCTGGCAGATTGAGCAGATAAGACCAACTGTGGTGACTGCATGTGCAGTAGAGGGAAATGAGCAGCAGTTGGGGCTCATCCACCTGGGAAGGTAGCCCAACTAGAAGAAGGAAAATCTGGTCCTAATCCTCCGCTATCTTGTGGCTACATACTAATTCATGAGAAAGGCTTTGGGAATAAAACCAGAGGAAATATCCATACCTGCTGCTTTGATGGACATCACTGGGCAATCCAAAGGTACCTTTGCCATACTTTATGCTTTTGATGTTTTTAATATTATTAGCAACTCAGTCTGCCTTACTCTTTCCACCTTATGATCACAGCCAGCATCTTATCTCACAAGAAATTCTTTCCCATTGTTGCAGTAATGGTTGGTATACTTTTTTTTTTCTTCTCTTTAGTGGCAAACAACAGGAAAATGGTTAAAGATTTTTCATGCAGAGGATTCCCTCATCTGTTTATATATATATATATATATATATATATATATATATATATATATATATATATATATGTAAACCATAAATCGGGCATTTTGCTCTACCTTAGGCACTTCAATGTCCACTTTTTTCCATTCTGTTCTTCTTAATGACAGAATGTGCTACATACAAATTTTCAGATTGTGTCAGAGGGTCATCGTGTCTACTCTAAAGTAACTCCGCCTGATTCCAGTTTGTCTTCAAAGAATTTTATTGTGCTATCTATTTACAGTGTAGAGACAGCTTAAAACATGACCTCTCATCCTGAATCAGAATCCGGCAATGGCGTACGTCTGTTCCTACGCCTGCAAAGTAGTCTGGGCACCCCAAAACGCCACCCCCTTGACCTGCGTTGCAGTGCTCTCCTCATTTCTGGCGCCGGAAGGAGCGACGCCCTTTCAGTTTCCTCCTTCAGCAGTCAGTTCCCTGGCTCTGCAGCATTCCTAAGCGTCTGCCTGCATCCCTCCACCTCCGAGCTTTCCCATTGTTCCTCACTCTGATTTATCTCCCCCTCCGAGTCTCTTCTTCCCCCTCTAGCTGCTTCAGAACCACCGGTGCTCTCTGTACTTGATGAGGTGGACATTAGGAAGATAGAGGGGTCTCTCCAAGTTATACTTTTCCTTGTCCCAGAAGTGTTTAAAGAAGGGAGGGTGTGGGTCTTTCTTCCTAGAGAAGGTATTTATGTGACTCCTCAGTTTCCCAGCTCATTCTAACTTTTGTCTGAGGCACCAGGCACAGAAAGCATAAAAAGCCTCAATCAAAGCATTTGAGGTTGCTCACGAATCCCCCTTCTCTTCCTGAGTGATTAAAGGTCAGCCCATCTCTTTGACTATTATTAAGCACCACAAAATTATCTTCTGTCAGGGGCGAGCTAACACAGAGACAGCTGAATCTCAATTCTTCTCCCTTGAAGTCTCCACCTGGAACTGATTGTATGTGAGGCATATTATTATTCACAACAGTTTTGACCTGATTTTTTTTTTGGGGGGGAGGTATCAAAATGGAGTAGCAAAATATATTTAAAGTGGATTTGAAAAAAAAATGGTTGATTTTCTATTCACTTTAGTTGTAGGAATGTGCCCAAAATGTGGAACCACAGCATGGTGAGAGAATTTGTACTTTCGGGCTTTACAGACAACCGGAGAGTTGAAATCTTTCTATTTACCCTCATATTTAGCACGTACCTTTTGACAATAATGGGGAACGCTGCGATTGTTATAATCACTCGGGTGAATCGCCAGCTCAACACCCCAATGTATTTCTTCCTCCGACACTTTGCCTTCATGGAAATTGGATTCACCACCTCTATCATTCCAAAAACATTGGCCAGCATGGCCGCTGGCCAGAAAGCCATCTCGCTACCTGGTTGCTTCACGCAGACCTTTTTGTACTTTGCATTTGGAGCCACAGAGTTCCTTCTTCTGGCGGTCATGTCTATTGACAGGTACGTGGCCATATGCAAACCCCTTCACTACTCCACCATGATGAATGCTCGGGTCTGCAAACTGCTGGTGCTCTGCTCCTGGGTTGGTGGGTTGCTGTTTACTATGGTCCCAACAGCTGTGCTGTTTCAGATGCCCTATTGTGGCCCAAACACCATCAATCATTTTTTCTGTGACAGTGGACCACTGATGAAGCTTGCGTGTGCTAACACAAGCCTCCTGGAACTGAGATTTCTTCTCATCGCCGCACTCTGTCTCCTTGGGACCTTGACCATAAACATTGTTTCCTACGTCAATATTGTCCTCACGATCCTGCACATCCCTTCGACCACTGGGCGGCAGAAGGCTTTCTCCACCTGCGCTTCTCACATCACCGTGGTCTCCATCACTTATGGTAGTTGCATTTTCATTTACATAAAACCAAAAGGTGTTGGTACTTTGGACTTCAGCAAAGGGGTGGCTGTTCTTAACACGATCGTGTCCCCTCTTCTGAATCCGTTCATTTACTGCCTGAGAAATAGACAGGTCCAGGATGCGCTGAAAGCTGGATTTAGACAGTGTGTTGGGTTTCATCAGAAGCCAAGATGATTGCCATCAGCTGAAACCTTAAAATCAGATATTATCCGTGCCTATCGGTAACACTGCGCGGAGAGAGTACCATATTCTGACAAAGACTGTGTTTGGAAAACATCAAACGTCAAACAAATTCAGATCAATTTTGGTGTCAAAGAGTATAGAATGTTCACATCAAAGAGTATAGAATGTCCACATCACAGAGGAATTTCAGCTACACATAAACAGGATACCAAGTGTTAAATGCCAGGTGCTATTCAGTAACCTAGACCAAGGTTGGGAGATTCATTTAAGCATGGAGTCCACATTACATTCTGGGTACCTTACCAGTGGTTGGTGGGGCCAATTGGTTGGTGGGTGGAGCAATTAATGAAAATGTTACCTTTGTGGAGGAGACTAGTTTCTACACTTACTCCCACACCTAAACACCTTTAAACACCCATATCCAGGCAAGCAAGAGACATTATCAGAGTTCAAGTATACCTCCCAGGTAGGCAGATACACTCATGAAAGTTGTGGAGCAGGGGGAGTGAAGGATGTGGCCCAAGGAAAAGATCTGTGACTGGGGAGAGCCCTGGGGACCAGCTAGAGAGGCATCTGAAGGCAGCCCTGTTTAGGAAGGCTTTTAATGTTTAATAGATTATTTTATTTCATTTTTCTGTTGGAAGCCACCCAGAGTGGCTGCGGAAACCCAGCCAGATGGGCAGGGTATAAATAAATAAATTATTATTATTATTATTATTATTATTATTATTATTATTATTATGGAGGGCTGCATCTGACCCTCAAATCTGAGTGCCCCTGACATGCACGATTCCAGCCCTTAAAGGTAAAGGTAAAGGGACCCCTGACCATTAGGTCCAGTCGTGACCGACTCTGGGGTTGCACGCTCATCTCGCATTATTGGCCGAGGGAGCCAGCGTATAGCTTCCAGGTCATGTGGCCAGCATGACAAAGCCGCTTCTGGCAAACCAGAGCAGCACATGAAAACACCGTTTACCTTCCCGCTGTAGCGGTTCCTATTAATCTACTTGCATTTTGACATGCTTTCAAACTGCTAGGTTGGCAGGAGCTGGGACCAAGCAACGGGAGCTCACCCCATCACAGGGATTCGAACCGCCGACCTTCTGATCAGCAAGCCCTAGGCTCAGTGGTTTAACCACTTAGCAAAGGCAAATCAAGCAGGATGATCAGAGCTGAGGAATAAACTTGCCCTTTAGTGGCAAATACCTTAGAGATCATAGAATTGTTGCAATCTAGTCTAACCCCTTGCAATGCAGGAATCTTTTGACGAATGTGGGGCTTGAACCCACAACTCTGAGTTTAAGAATCTTATGCTCTACTGACAACGAGATGTGCTTAGATCTGAGATTCTAATGGTTGGGTTTAATTAAGTAATTAATCATGGTATATTTACATCTCACTCTTCCTCCAAGGAGCCCAAGGTGGCACACATGGTTTCGCCCTCTCCCATTTTGCCATCACAACAACCCTGTGAGGTAGGGTTCGGCTGAGAGCCAATGACTGGCTCAATATCACACAATGGGTTTCATAGTTGAGTGGAAATTTGAACCCTCATCTTCCAGGATCAAGTGGAACCATTTTAGTATGAACCCAAGGCCGTCCTCCCGAAATATGAGTGTTCATGAAGCATTGATCAAATTGAGAACCCACAAATCAAACAGTGGGGTGGATATTTAAAAAGTAGTGATTGACATAGTTCCATAGACTACAGATGCCATTGGCTCAGAGTATGTAACTCTGACCCCTAACCACGATTAAATTTCACTCATTTCCATTCTAACTGAGCAGGACAGCGGCATTTTGGAGACGTTAGCAGAGACCTCCAGGGTTGGGATGTCTGCTATTCTGCCCATCTTTCAAATGTATGAATGTATATTTGGTGGGTGAGGGTGATTTTCTATGTTGTGTCTGGCTTGCCATTAGTATGTGTGAAAAGGATCTAAGTGTCTTAGTAGACCACCAGTTTAATATGAGTCAACAATGTGATGCAGCAGCAAAAAAAGGTAATGCTATCCTAGGCTACAGCAACAGAAGTGTAGTGTCCTGATCAAGGGAAGCAATAGCAACACTCTATTCTGCCTTGATCAGACCATACCTGGAGTCCTGTGTCCAGTTCTGGGCACAACAATTTAAGAAGGATATTGACAAGCTGGAACATGTGCATAGGAGGGCAACCAAGATGATCAAGGATCTGGAAACCAAGCCTTACGAGGAACAGTTGAAGGAGCTGGGTATATTTAGCCTAGAAAAGAGGAGACTGCGAGGAGATATGATAGCCATCTTCCAATACCTTAAGGGCTGTCATATGGAAGATGGAACAATATCCCCCCCACAAGCTCCGGAGGCTAGGACTCAAGCCATTGGCTTCAAGTTACAAGAAAGGGGATTCTGACTAAACCGCAGGAAGAACTTTCTGACAGTAAGAGCTGTTTCACAGTGGACTAGACTCCCTTTGAAGGTGGTGGACTCTTCTTCATTGGACATTGGAGGTTTCCAAGCAGAGGCTGAATGCCATTCCTGCATTCCAAGGGGTTGGGCTAGATGCACCTTGGGGTCCTTCCAATTGTACATATTTTATGATTCCATGAAATTATAGACAAGTATCTTCAAGTTTGTTGTTGTTCTAAACACACACACACACACACACACACACACACACACACACACACACACACTGCACCTGAAATGCCACACTGAATTTGTAGTGTTTGTACACTGAGCATATAATATACACTGCATTCACACAGACCCACAAACAGCCACACATGGAAATACTAATGACAATAGAAAAAGAACAAAACTGGAAATAAAATGCAAAGCTACTGTCAAAATGTGGTGGAAAGGGAATTAGGGCAATGCCACTATCTTGACAGGAGCGTGCCAGAAGTAAATCACACTTAACAAGTTGGTGTTAACTCTTTTTAAGCAAAAGCAGGAGTGTCAGGCCTATTGAGCACAGCAGCTCATCTCTGTCAGGTCTTGCCCCATGAAATATCGGTAGTTGCTGAGACTGAAGGTCCCCATCTCCCCACCTAAGTCTCCTCTTCTCCACGGTTTTACCCAAGCAACCTGAGACTATGCTGGCATGATGGTAACTTCTCCTCTGCCCTCTTCATGCCTCTCCTGGATCTGCGAGACCAGTTGGGAGGGGAGCTTGTTGCAGCAGGGGGGGGGGGGAGACACCTGTGCCTCTTCACCAGCCTGACTAATCTCTTCCTCTTGGCTTCCTTCTTCTCTTGTTTCTGCTTCTGCCACAGACTCCCCACATAGACCACAGAGGTAGGACTTCTTGCCTGTCCTTAATGTTCTTCTGCGGCAAGCGAGTTCATGTCAAGCTTCTGACACCTCCTCCCAGTCTGCTGCTGCTTCTCCCTCTGACTACTCATCATCCCACCACCAATCCCTTGGCTCGGAGCCTTCTTCCCTGTGTCCAACCAGTCCGTGACACTATCTAAAACACAAACAACAAATTATTGTTTGTTTATTTATTTAATATATGGATGGGAGTGGCAGGGCTGCTGAGAGTGGGTTTGTGGTCTTGTCGGGGGGGAATGGGGGGGGCAGCAGGAGCAGATCAGCCAAAGACCTTTCCACGGGAATTGTATTAATGTGCAAGAAACAAAAAACGGAAGCAAAAGCAAATATGCACAATAAATATGGTGCCCTACATTATTATTATTTCCACTACCATACACATCGACCACAAGGAGGCAGAAGACTTTCTCCACTTGTGCTTCTCACATCACAGTGTTCTCAATCACTCACGGAAGTTGCATTTCCATTTATTTTGTTGTTGTTTAGTTGTTTAGTCATGTCCAACTCTTTGTGACCCCATGGACCAGAGCATGTCAGGCACTCCTGTCTTCCACTGCCTCCCACAGTTTGGTCAAACTCATGTTGGTAGCTTCGAGAACACTGTCCAACCATCTCGTCCTCTGTCGTCCCCTTCTCCTTGTGCCCTCCATCTTTCCCAACATCAGGGTCTTTTCCAGGGAGTCTTCTCTTCTCATGAGGTGGCCAAAGTATTGGAGCCTCCATTTATATCAAACTCAAAGGCACAGGTAAATTAGCATTTACCAAGGGAGTGCCTCTTCTTGACATGGTTTTGCCTCCCCTTCTGAACCCATTTGTTTACTGCCTGAGGAACAGACAGGGTGCCTTGCAATCTGGCTTTGGACTGCATGTTGGGTTTTGTAGCAACTCAAGGCGATTGAACTCAAACATCAGCACAAACATCAAAAACCTATGTAAACCTTGCAACCAATTGGATAAACCTCGCCTTTCAGTAACACAGGATTTCCTTCAAGGAAATCCTTCAAGTTAATAATGTCAAGTACTGAATATTCTGTGTTGATTGTCAAGAGCTATTCAATGACAGAAATCAGGGTTGAGGGACCATGAAACTCACCAGGTATTCATGGACCAGTCACTGCCTTTCATCCCACCTCACCTGACAGGCTTGTTGCGTGAAAACTGAGGAAGACAAAAACATATACAGTATACCACCTTTAGTTCCTTGGAAGAAAGGTGGGGTAGCTATATAATGGGGGGGGGGAGGAAGGAGCACAATAGTTTCAACTCATGACCCCAGAATAGTAACCAGCCATGTAGAAGCCCTATGGACCATGACCCTTCCATCGAAGCTTGCAGTAGTATGGCAGTAGCCTCTTACATCAAATGTTCAGCAGTTTTTTCCTGCTCCTTTGGGAAGCAAAGCTCATGTCCCTGTTGTGGGAAAACAAACTAATATCTCTCATGCTGTATTGTTGCCTAGGTGAGGTTGCAACCAAGAAGCAAATAGCTCTTGTTCTGACTCCCTTAAAGAACAGAGTGGGCACCATTGCTTCTCATAGGGTGTTTCCATTTTGCAAAGAAATGCATGTCCTAAATTGCAAAGTTTTGTGTGGTAAAGAAGGGGAAAAAACTTTCTAGAGACCACTGGGGCTACAGACATCACTGTCTGGGATATTGTACGTTTTATTTTAATTTATCTCGTTGTTTTTATTGGAGGTGGGTTTTCTCTGATGGCAGATGGCAGAACCACGAGACAACGAGACTGGCATTAAACACTCAAATAAAGGATTTATTGTAGCTATACAAAAACAACAGACTTAAAGCGCGTGAGTGTTCTTTCCCTGCAGGCAAATTCAAACTGCCACTTCTCCTCCTTTCCTACTCGTCACCAGCTGTAACTAATCAGCTCAGAACTTACACCCAGAACTTAAGGAAACAGTTCTTAAAGTTACAATCATCTTTTCTGTTTCTTTGCAGAATGACTGCCAACAATTTTAACTGTGCTTTAAAATTGCTTTCCAAATGATGTACTATAAAATTACATCCTGTGTCAAAAATGGGAGAATTATATTTAAAAAATTATTGCCTTATTTCCATCACAAATACGTTTGTGTTCCTGTTTATGGAATATTAAATGAAATTGATTTTTAATATACCATTTTCTCCTTGGGACCTGATCATTCACAGCACTGTTGACTTGATTGCCAGGAAAGGAAAAGCAACACTTGCTCAGTATAGTTTATTAAACATTGATACTAATGAATGATTTCTATTCACTTTAGTTATAGGAATGTGCCCAAAATGAGGAACAGCACTATGGTGAGAGAATTCATACTTCAGGGCTTTACGGACAACCGGCAAGTTGAAATCTTGCTTTTCACCCTTCTTTTTCCCATGTATCTTTTGACAATAACGGGGAACGCTGTGATTGTTATAATCACTCGGGTGAATCCCCAGCTCAACACCCCAATGTATTTCTTCCTTCGACACTTTGCAGTCCTAGAGATTGGGTTCACTACCTCTGTCATTCCTAAAACATTGATCAACATGGCCATTGGACAGAAGACCATCTCTTTGCCTGCTTGCTTCACACAGTGCTTTCTGTATTTTATCCTGGGTACCACAGAGTTCCTTCTGCTGGCAGTTATGTCCATTGACAGGTATGTGGCCATCTGCAACCCTCTTCGCTACCCAACCATCATGAATGATCACTTGTGCTCACTGCTGGTGCTCTGCTCTTGGCTAGGGGGCTTGGCACTCATTATAGTTCCAATAGTTGTCCTTTTTCAGATGCCCTTTTGTGGTCCAAACACCATCAACCATTTTTTCTGTGATAGTGGGCCACTGATGAAACTTGCATGCGCAAACACGACTCTATTTGAATTCCTCAGTTTCCTCATCGCTTTGCTCTCTCTCCTTGGGACCTTGGCCATAACAATTGTGTCCTATATACGCATTGTCTCAACCATCATGCTCATCCCTTCGACCACAGGGAGGCAGAAGGCATTCTCCACTTGTGCTTCTCACATCATAGTGATCTCCCTCACTTACGGCAGCTGCATTTTCATGTACATAAAACCAAAAGGCACTGGTACGTTAGACTTCAGCAAAGGGGTGGCTCTCCTGAACACTGTTGTGTCTCCACTCCTGAATCCATTCATTTACTGCCTGAGGAACAGGCAGGTCCAGGATGCCTTGAGAGCTGGGTTTAGACAGTGCGTTGGACTTTGCAAGTCCCCAAGGTGATTTGGAATAGGACTGACATCAGCTTGAACATGAATATCAGACCTTTTTTTGGCTTCCCAGTAACACTTCAAGGATGGAATACAATCTATGGGTGAATACAGTGTGTGGAAAATGTCAAACTCCAAATCAATTTTGGCATCAGAGAGCATAAAGTTCTGAAATAATCAGACTACCAGCTGTACATTCCTTGGTGATCACTCGTAGCTGAGTAAAATTGTCTTCCATGAAAATGGTATCCCCCCCCCTTTAAATGCTTTATTGTTCGTTTTCCAGATATATACACCATGTAGTCATCTTCATTTCCGTCAATCCAACAAAGGTATCAATGATCACAAAATATACATACAATTTCAACTATGTGTTTTCTACATGAACCTATGACTTCCTGTCCTCTCCATATTTTCCTTTATAATATGCATCTTATCATTATTGTTTTGTAAAAAAATCTTTGTTTTTTCTATTTCAATATCATTTTCCTTCATATGTATTATTTACAGAAATCATTCAAAGGCTACTACCATTTTTAAATTGCATCTACTTTTCAAATGTTTCTTAAAAGTATCCCATTCTAGAATGGACTCCTGTCTGGGCTTGTCTCTAATTCTTTCCAAAAGAGAGGCTAATTCTGCATATTCTGTCAATTTCAGTAACCATTCAGCTCTTGTAGGGAGTTTGACATTTTTCCACTATGGTCTTAATGGTGTGTCTGTAAGTGACTGCGGAGGCCAATTCTGGTTGTAGGTAACAGGATATCAAGTATTAAATATTTCATGTAGAATGTAATGAACTATTCAATTATGTAGATCAAAGAAGAATGGCCCTTTGAAGCACAGGGTCCCCTTTAATCTTTGCCAACTTTCTGGTATCCACATACCAATAGTTAGTTAGCTCCAAGATGGTGGAGGTATTAATGCAAATTAAATCAAAGATAAGGAATCAAATTTTCCAGTGTTGGCAAACACATTGGAGATGGATAGGCATAGTTAGAATTGAGATTATGAAGACTGAAACCATGGGGCAAAATGTTTAATTACTGAGGATCAGCAGAATGGACTGCAGGAAGATTTCTTAATTTGGGGGAGGGATGGAGAGGAGATATGGATTTTGCTGAGATTTTATCAGCCCACTCCCCTTGAAGCTGGAAATAAGAAAAGTGAAAGGGATAGGATGGGCCACAGTGCATTCCATCTTGATGGCTTCTGAGACTTTCAGACAGAGAAGAAGAGATATGGATTATTATGTTTATTTATTAATGAGCTGATTGTATGTAAAATTAAGGATTAAATTTGGTGAAAAGTGAGGGTGGGTACCCCTGGGAGATTGGCAGTGAGAGAGGGGAAAATGTACACACACACACACACACACACACACACACACACACACACACACACACATTCTAGGGGTTCCATTTTCACCCTCTGCACACAGCACCAGTGAGGCTGAGTTGTTTATTACTGGGGCCAGATGTCAGACAGCAATGTTCAAGGCCATGTTAGGGAAGAATGTGTGTATGTGGTCTGGGAGGAAGCAAGATCTGTTTTTCACAGACATCTGTGGGGAGTCAGCTTTTAAATTTGTGTTGCATTTGTATTAATTTGTATTAATTTGGTGACCATTTGTTAAAATTATGGAAAAACCACTAAAAATAATTGGCAAACAAGTTTAAGTACTTAATTTATAATTGTGTTCATATTGCACGTCTTCTCCAAGGAGCTCAAGGTGGCATACATGACTCTCTCCCTCTGCCATGTTTTCATTGTAGCAACTCTGTGAGGTCAGTTAGGCTGATCAAGGGAAGTCATAGTACCACTGTATTCTGCTTTGGTCAGACCAAACCACACCTGGAGAACTATGTCCAGTTCTGGGCACCACAATTTAAAAGTGATATCAACAAGCTGGAACATGTGCAGAGGAGGGAAACCAAGATGATCAAGGGTGTGGAAACCAAGCTTTATGAGGAATGGTTGAGAGAGTTGGGTATGTTTAGCCTGGTAAAGCAGAGACTGAGAGGAGATATAATAGCAGCCTTTCAATATCTAAAGGGCTGTCACATGGAAGATGGAGCAAATTTGTTTTCTTCTGCTCCAGAGGGTAGGACCCAAACCAATGGCTTCAAGTTACAAGAAATAAGATTCCAAATAAACACCAGGAGGAACTTTCTGACACTAATAACTGTTTGTGTGATGAGGCTGACAGAAATCTCCCCTAAATAACTCACAACACACACATTATTTTAGGTTTGGGTTTTTGGCATTATTTTGGCCACATCTTTATTTAAATACATTTTAATTTTGAGTGTTGGCTTAGGCTTTTGGTTAAACTACCTGTTCCCTTGTTGGGACAGGACCATTTCCATCTGTCCCGCTTGGGACAGGACCATCTCCATCTGTGCACTTGGGATAGGACCCTAAGCATATAGGGAAGTCAAGTAAACACCCCATGGAAGAGGAGGTAGCTGTGTCCAGGCATTCCCCCCCTTGACCAGGAATGTTCCCCAAGGCTCGTGGTCTGTTATGTCCCCCCAGCCCTGCCTATGGCGGGGATGTAAGGACTAGAACCAGAGCCCCAGGATTCCTTTAACGGAATACTTCTATGAGGATCAACATTAAGAAGGGGGGTAGGCATCTGGATGCCATACCCCTCCTCCAACCAAATTCATTAACCAAAAGCCTAACCGCCAACCTAACAAGTTGTGACAATTTGCTAAGCAGTAGGCAAAAACCAAGTGGCAACAGCCAATCAGCCAAATGGCAAAATTCCTACTGGGCCCCTTCAACAGGCGACTCCATGAAAGGCAAAGCAATGTCAGGCTAAAACCTGCAGAAAAAGCAGCGGGTGGGAGGGAGATTCAAACACTCGCAAGAGTGGGTCAAAACCGAAAGACACTGAGTCTATATAGGGGCCCGCCTACCAATCAAATGCTGCAGCATGCTTTACCACCACGCCCCCTATCACTCAGCTCTGGCTCAACCCAGCCCCCACCCCAAACCTCAGGGACTTCTTCCCAGCCCTTCCGCAACCCTCATTATCGTTTATTAAGATAATGCGCTTTGACAGTGGAACATATTTCTATCAGAGATGGTGAACTCTCCTTCCTTGGAAGTTTTGAAGCAGAGGTTGGATGCTTTAAGGAATTATACGACATTCGACTAGAAGACCCTTGGGGTCTCTTTCAACTGTACAGGATTCTAAACAGAATAGAGAGTAGAGCTAGAAATAAATGCAATCCTAATTTTCAAAAGGCCTTCTGTTAAAATGGGGTGGGGGAGAGGTTAGGAATATGACACTATCTAAGCTAAGGCAGGGACGCAGGTGGCACTGTGAGATAAACCACTGAGCCTAGGGCTTGCTGATCAGAAGGTGGGCGATTCGAATCCCTGCAACGGGGTGAGCTCCCATTGTTTGGTCCCAACTCCTGCCAACCTAGCAATCATTTCCGTGCACTGCACTGGTTCACCAGAAGCAGCTTAGTCATGCTGGCCAAATGACCCGGAAGCTGTACGCTGGCTCCCTCGGCCAATAAAGTCAGATGAGCGCCGCAACCCCAGAGTTGTTAGCGACTAGACCTAATGGTCAGGGGTCCCTTTACCATTACCTTTAAGCTAAGGCAATCTGGCTAGAACAGAACGAACTAACTCTTGTTTGATTGATTAGCATAAGGATGAGAATAGTTTGATTGAGAAAGGATGGGGGGGGGACTATAAACTTGTGTTGAGTACTGGGAAAGAAGCAAGGCACCAGCTGAACAAATGCCACCAAATTTCATCAAACTATTTTAAAGATACGACTTCTGGGGAGCAATAATTGAGGAACGAAGGTCTCTTGTCACCTCTTTACTGGATTACAACTATTGATCTCAAAATAGTAACCAGCCACTTAGAAGCCACATATACAAACTCTGCATCAGATTTTTCTTTCTTTCTGCATAACTTGGCTTGGGGACAAGAAACTGCAGCAGTTCAGTTCAGTAGCTGAGCCCCATACACAAATATTCTTCCAGATTAGTTTGTTGCAGTGGGACTCAAAGCTCATGTCTCTGGTGTATCCTAATAAAGTGAGAGCTAGCATCTCTCATGCTAAATGCTGGCTTAGGAACAATAAGCTGCACCATTGCCTTTGAGTGGTTGCCTCTATAAGCTTCAAAGAGTGAATAGCTCTCATGCAAGGACCTGAATGGGTAACATTGCATGCCATATGATTCTTCATGGTAGCAAAGAAATGGATAAATACATGGCATAAAATTTGCAGAGTTTGTTGGTTAGTGATGTAAGGAAGTAGAAAAAATCTTTTAGAAAGAATGGAGGATATAGAAATTGCTGGTGGGGAAATTGTATGCTACATTGTATTTTCCTTTCTATGGTGGTTTTAATTTTGCTTGACTGATGCATTTTTAGTTGTTAGCCTCCACAAGGCAGGAAAGGGAGGAGATACAATATCACAGTTTGGAGTTGGATCCAATAAAGCCATCCCATTAGCCTAAGCATTTCTGTCTCTGCACCAGGATTTGTCTATTTTTTCTGTGCACCCTCATGCTTTCCTAGATCTGTTCTGTGGGCTCCCCAAACCCTCTGGATCAGATTTGGACAGGTGCAGAGAGAGGAAGTCCTGTTGTGCAGGTAGAAGTATTTCCACCATTGGGACAACTTGATTGGTTGTAGTGACAAAGATACACTATGCCTGCGAAATACACATCTTGCTGTGTTTGGTGTGGTGAAAATATATTGAAAATATATTGTGAAATTGCATGTCCTCTAATCCATCACTTTGCTCAGATTCATATATACTTTTGCGTGGTCAGGCGGAGAACCCCTAGCGGAATAACGACACCAGACAACGTTCTATGGGATTAAAATTGGCCACAACTTTATTAAGATTCAGATGTAGGGAGACCCTGGCACAGGCACTGGGCGTTTATCCTCCCAGCCCCCCAGCCGGGGGTCTGGGTAATTTCCGGGTTATCCAGCATATACGAGGGTTGGGCTAGCTCTGGAGAACATAGCTCACCTCCCACATGCCGCCCCCCCCCCCATTTTGGTAAATGTCTAAAGGATTCTGCCCAAGGCCTGCAACTGCCAAAGTTGTGACGAATTGTTACGGGAAAGGTGAAACCTGCCAATGCAGGGAAATTCCTTTACGGCCCTTCAACAGGGGCCTTGTCGTAGCAGTGCCTGAGTGCATGTTCGCCTGCAGAAGAAAAGAGGTTAACCTGCAATGTAAGCATTAACTTTTTGGGAGTGGAGGGTGGAAAAGCTCTGGAGCCGTCGACTGCTTCCCAAGTATGTCTCGCCTTCTGCTGTGGGCACTGGGTGGTTACCGCCTCCTGCCTGGCCAATCCCACCCTGGCAACACCTCCCCCGGCCGGATTGGACGGCTGGCTGTGTGGGCACTGGGCAGAGACCACAGGTATCCAGCCTGGGAAGGTGGTGCCAGCCTCCAAACTGCTGGGGGCTGCCTGAGGCTCCCAGGTTGCTACGCACGACCGCACAAAATGCACAGCCCTTTTATATGGGGAACGGTCATTCTTCAATGTGGAAAGCACTAGTCCAAATGGAGAAGTCTGAAATTGTATATGTTTCTTTAAACTCAAGATACTTTCTCAGTCCTGGCTTAAAGGTACATGGCTGGAGGCAGTAAGACTTCTGAATGCCAGTGGCTGAGAACCCTACAAGGGGGAGAATGCTCTTGTGCTTGGATCCACCTTGTGGCTTTTCCAGAGGTATCCGAGTGGTCACTGTGAGAACAGGATGCTGAACCAGAGGAGCCACCAGCATTATTTAAGCATGAGGGTCACAATACATATTGGGCAACTTTCCAAGCTCACGTAGCTTTAGCTGGTGAGACCAGACACACAATTAAAATAATGTATACCTTTGCATACTGGGCTAGTCTCTACTCTCTCTCTCTCTCCAGCCCATCTTCCATCTGGATACCTCTTCTGTTTACTTCTAGGAGCATGTTAACAATGAAGAACATCACCATGGTCAGTGGATTCATACTTTGGGGTTTAACAGATAACCGACAAGTTGAAATATTGCTTTTTAGCTTCCTGCTAGGCACGTATCTTTTGACAATAATATGGAACATAGTGATTATTACAATTACATTCGTGAATCACAGTCTCAACACCCCAATGTACTTCTTTCTGCGACACTTTGCTGTCTTGGAGATTGGGCTCACCAGCACCGTCCTCCCGAAAACTTTGGCCAACATGGCCAATGGCCAACAGACTATCTCTCTACCTGGTTGTTTCATACAGGTGTATCTATACCTGGTTGTGGGAACCACAGAGTTTGCTCTGCTGGCGGTCATGTCCATTGACAGATATGTGGCTATCTGCAACCCTCTTCGCTACTCAACCATAATGAATGGCCGAACCTGCTCATTGATGGTGCTCTGCTCTTGGACCGGGGGATTTTTGCTTATCATGGCTCCGGCAATTATATTATTTCAAATGCCCTTTTGTGGTCCAAATGCCATGGACCATTTTTTCTGTGACATTGGACCTCTGATTAAACTTGCATGCACAGATACAAGTCTTCTGGAACTCATGGTTCTCCTCACCGCTGCTTTTTCTCTCCTTGGGACCTTGACTATAAACATTGCATCCTATATCAATATTATTTCCACCATCATGCGTATCCCATCTACAATAGGGAGGAAAAAGGCTTTCTCTACTTGTGCTGCTCACATCATAGTGATCTCCATCACTTATGGTAGTTGCATTTTCATGTACATAAAACCAAAAGGCACCAGTGAATTAGACTTCAGCAAAGGGGTGGCCCTTCTGAACACTGTTGTGTCTCCTCTCCTGAATCCATTCATTTACTGCTTGAGGAACAGACAGTTTCAGGATGCCCTGAGAGCTGGATTTAGACAGTGTATCACATTTCACGAGACCCCTGTATGATTGGAGAGAGCATCATCCAAACATGACTTCTGATATGAAAATACGTTTAACAGCCAGCTGAAAGGTTATGGCTCAAGAGACTAATTTTAACACCTGGGACCAGAAAGAAAGAAAGAAAGAAATAGCTTCACATTAAGGCTTTTTAAAGATGAACATTCCTTCCCGCTTGGTGAAAAGCATCAAAGACTTCTCTCAGAGCCACTTCCCCCTGTTCCACCAGAATGAGCTTCCCTAGCCAGACTCCCCATTTGCAACTTACCCCAGGGAAACAAGGTGGCAGCTATGTTTTCAAAAAAAAGTCAAACACATGAAGGCACAAGAAGCTGAGAACTTTATTTAAATGCCTGGCGGGGTGGCAAGGGAAACCCATGTAAAACTTCAGCACTGCAGTACAGCTAAAATTGATTATGTTAAACCTGTCAGAAGATCACCTAATGTCTCCCAGTTTAAGGATGTCAGGATATATGTTGACTCTTATTGGCAGGCAGGGTTATGTTAAGTTGTCGGGAGGCCAGTGCCAGATTTACGTATAAACTAAGCAAGCTATAGCTTAGGGCCCCACTCTCTTTGGACCCGCCAAAAAAATCCACTATTAATATACTTCTTCTTAATTGTATTTCAGTTCAGCAATTACTTTGATAAAATACATATTTTGTTAGGTGCAAATGGCTTTAGATACATATTAGGTCCATAAATTACTGTATACTATTCAACACAAAAAAGCAGTGACAACAGGACAGCTGGACGTATATTATCTTCCCATTATCTTCAGTAGCTTAGGGCCTCATCAAACCCAAAGAGACTAGGGCCCAACGGGAGTTGTCATCTTTTCGTAGGGCCTGCAAGACAGAGCTGCTCCACTTGGCCTTTGGACTGACTCAGTCTGACCCCGGTGTTACCCTCCCCTAAGGTTTTATCCTACAGATATTTAAATGATGTTGCACTTGTAGATTCCTGATTTTAAAATTGAATTTTAACATTGTATTTAATCTGCATTTTAATTGAATTGTTTCTTTTATGCTTGCTTTGATATTCTTGTTGTTAGCCGCCCTGAGCCCG
Organism: Zootoca vivipara; assembly: GCF_963506605.1. NCBI lineage: Eukaryota > Metazoa > Chordata > Lepidosauria > Squamata > Lacertidae > Zootoca > Zootoca vivipara. Next base: position 45,587,114 of record NC_083288.1, read on the forward strand.
GTCTTGACTGGGAAGGGCGGGGTATGAACAAAATTATTATTATTATTATTAAATCTGGTCCTGCAGGAGGCTGAATCAATCAGCTAGGAAATTCAAATGCTCCTCACAGATCCCTTTGGTAATTAAACTTACAAATGTTCCTAGATGTGTCTCTTTGTAAAGTAGTGGTAGTTTATTGTTTTAGATATTAATATGTAAATAAAGCCAGGGAACTTCCCTGGCAGCAGAAAACACACACACACACACACACACACACACACACACACACACACACACACATCTTGTATGCTTGTACCATGAATCTCCCTTTCTTTCCTGTAAGATTGGTCCTGCGGCAATGATATTAAAGATGCTCTAATCTTATGGGGCTTTTCCTTTGAAATTGTATATGTTTTTTTTTTTTTTTGGTAAATTCCCCACCTGGAAAAAGGACATTCGGAAGTGATTCCCCCCCCTCATGACACTCAACTATGATTTTATCCCACCCCCACTCCCTAGCCCTGCAATCTTCAACATAGGCAACAGAATAACCCATGAATATTTTAGAATGGTTTTTATAACATGCAAAATTAATGAAATTAGCCAATAATAGAAATGACTTGCCATCTTCGGCTACTAAATGATTTCTAAATGCAACGGAATATAGTGATTGTTTATTTCTTTGAAAAATTTAAACTCGCAATTCAGCCAAATAAGATAGTCATTTCCCTCAGACTTAAAATCTAAAAGTTACAACACACACACACACACACACGAATTGAGAGGGAGGATGGGGAAAGGACAATCAGCCACTAGTTCTTAGATACAAAGTCCTTATAACAATCACCTGGAATGGAAATAGTTGGAAAAGAGGAGGGGCCAAAAGTTGCATGTCTCTTGGTGAGACCCCGCCCCCCTTCATCTGTTGTAGCCTTATGGAATGGCTGCTGCCAAGTGATAGTTGAGGGAGATGGTGAGCATTTCTCAGGAAAGCTGATGAAGCGGCCCTTCCTTCTATTACACACTGACTTAATATGCAGTAGGCTTCAAAAAAACTAAAACTACCATTTGTAAGTTAAATGTCTGGAATAGAATTCTCAAAACATCTGGGAATCTTTTAAAAGTTCCTATGTTTCCTGCATGTAAGGAAAGTTTCAATATGTTTTTCATACTCAGGACTGTAACAGGGAAAAAGAAGGAAGGAAGGAAGGAAGGAAGGAAGGAAGGAAGGAAGGAAGGAAGGAAGGAAGGAAGGAAGGAAGGAAGGAAGGAAGGAAGGATACATGGGTTCTAGTAGGCTATTGGGCAGAAGGAGGGTGCCGTCTCCAATATATGAGTATTGTCTCTTTCATCCTCCACTGAATGGCAATGATTATCAGGGCCGGATTTAGTTCTGATGAGGCCCTACGGTACTAAAGGTAATGGGGCCCTTTGTCCTTTGTCAACAACAAATGGTCACTGTTTTTTTGTATTGAATATATGCTATATGGTAATTTATGGACCTAATAGGTAGCTAAAGCCATTTGCACATAACAAAATATGTAGTTTATCAAAGTAATTGTTGAACTGAAATACAATTAAGAAGTGAATTTCTCCCCCCCCCCAGAGAGTGGGGCCCTAAGTTGTATCCGGCACTGGTGATTACCCTTCCTTCCTTGGAAAGCTAGTCTTCAGCTTCTTTGTGGTGCATGAGAGTCTGGACACTGTGTCTTTGAGCACCTCCTTGACCTGCTGATTCCTCAGCGTATAGATGAATGGATTGAACAAGTGGGTGACAATACAGGTTTGGAGGGTCACAGCTTTCTTGAGGCCAAAGGAAAAGCCTTTGTTGGGCACGATGTACATAAAGATAGCACTTCCATAGAAGACAGAGGCCACCGTGATGTGGGAAGCACAAGTGGAGAAGGCCTTTTTCCTACCTGTCGTGGATGGGATGCGGAGGATGGTGGTGATGATATACAGGTAGGATACCACTGTCAGCATCAGAGAGCTCAAGAGCACAATGGCCGAAAGGGAGAACTCAATCATCTCCAGGAGGGCAGTGTCAGCACAGGAAAGTCTTATCAATGGCTCAATGTCACAGAAGAAGTGGTCAATTATGTTAGGACCACAAAAAGGTAGCTTAGAGATAATGATGATTGGAGACAGGACTGAAAAGAAGCCCCCAAACCAGGAGAGAAGCATTAGCTGGATTGTCAAGCGTATATTCATTATGGTGGAATATCGGAGTGGGTTGCAGATAGCAACATACCTGTCCAAGGACATGACAGCCAAGAGGATGAATTCAGTGGTGCCAAGAAAGAAGTAGAAATAACACTGAGAGATACACCCAGATACGGATATGGCCTTCTTCTTTGATAAAAAGTCCCTCATCATCTTGGGAGCAATGGCTGTGGCCACCATGGCATCAAGGAAGGACAGGTTACAGAGGAAGAAATACATGGGGCTGTGGAGTCGGCGGTCAACCCATGTTGCAGTAATGATGACCACGTTGCCAGTGATGGTCAACATGTAGACCAAAAGGAGCACCACAAAGAAAACGATATCCACCTGCCAGACTACCGAGAAGCCCAGCAAGATGAATTCATTGACTTTGCTTGTGGTTTGGTTGTTTTTGTACATTTGGGAGTTACCTAAAAAACATAAACATTACCTAAAAAACATAAACAATGGGTACTCATTAAGTAGATGCACTTAACTCAATGTACTCAGGAGATAAATATCTCAAGCACAGATGATACTTCGATGTAGAAGTATAGAGAAAAGAGTGGTTGGGTGGGGGGAAGTGAACAAGGACTTTGTTTTGTATTCTTCATTAGATGTCCCCAAGTTCAACTTTTATGAGAGAGGGATAAAAACGTATCTAGGGTCCTTTTTAAAAAGGATTTTGAGCTTCCAGCTTTAGTATTTTAAAGGCTAGCTTGTGCTTAATTTTACTGATTAAATTTTGCTGTGCTTTATTATCTATGGATTGATCGACCTACAGACTTTTATGTACACTGCCCAGATAACCTTAGTTGTGGGGTGGCATAGAAATACCACGAATAATAAATACATAAATAGTTCTGTATTAGTCTGCAGTGTGACAGTTCAGAGGCTACAAGAGGGAAACATTAAGTTGTAGCCACACAAATTTTACTCACAGTAGACATGTTGAAATTAAAGGACCTTGCTTAGTTGTGCTCATTAATCTCAATGAGGCAAGTCTGAGTATAATTAATATTGGATACAGCCCACTAAGTACTGAACTTACCAGTTGTGTTTCCTCTCTTCTGCCTGTAAATATATGAAGAAAAAGTCATTTTAAAATGTGTTAAATGAAAAAGTAGAGCACATAAATCTCATCCCATCACACAATAAACATTGTAAGCTCCTGGCAATTTTATCTTAAAAAGCAAAAAGCAAAATCTAACAACAGAAATCAAAGCAAATGCCAAAATAGAAAAGTTGTGTTCTTTGATGAAGAAACAATGCAGATTTCAGAGCATTTCTATGAGAGTTTTGATGATGTTTGTGTGTTGCTTTCTGTAAAAGTAAAAAGCAGGAGGTGCGGGGCACAGAATAATAGCAAGAGAAGGCATTCATTCTCACCGTTCTTTGTCCCTGGTATCTATAGGATATCTATGTGATGAGATGCCTTCTTTGGTGGTTTCAAACTCAAATTCCCATAAGTCTTCATTTTCTGTATTTCATGGAGAGCTTCCCAAAGGAATAATGGTTGCAAACAATTAAGAGTTGGTAGGCAAAATGTTGGATGCTTTAGACCAGGGTGGTTAATTTGTCACCATCTAGACGCTGAAGAACTCCCAAATCTTGCCGGCCCATCAGCATAATCAACGTCAAGGGATATTGGGAGTTGAAGATTCCCACTATGTGGTTTACAGCTTTTATTTTCAATACTATTCTATTCTATTTTCTATTCTATTCTATTATTTTCAATACTAACAGTGCAGAGGATACTCCCACTGAATTCAATAGGACTTTCTCCCAGGTAGACATGCACAGGGCTGCAGAGCAAGTCCCATTGAACTTAATGTAGCTTTCTTCTGAGGAGACATGCATAGAATGTCACTGCTGGGGATTCAAGATGGTTCGAGGACAGTTCATAATTGTTTTTCTTGGGTGAGAGGCAGCAGATCTCCTGCAGTAGCAGAAAGTTTGTACGACTGCTACTAGATGACCTTTGAGGTCCCTTCCAGCTCTCTGATACTAGGTAGGAGACAATGGTCACTCAAGTGGTCACTCTGGGGGTGCAGAGGAATTAACTTTGACCCATTTGTGGCACTCCGCTGGTCAGGACAGCAATGCACCTACACCTATGGGGCTACCAAAATCCTGTAGCTCCTTCAATCCCACTTCTGCCCCAACAAATGCAGTCCTACCACCACTAGGACACCGCTGTCTCAGCCCTCATGAGCTGATGGTGATCCTTGCTTCTCTCTCTTCTAAGGTCACACGAGTATGGACTCAAAGCATTGGAATAGTAATACTAAAGTGTTTGCATTTGGAATAGCAGGTGATGGGGTGAAATAGCCATGCAAAGAACACTTTGGGGTGTGAATCAGAGTCAATGAGACTTGTGGCTTTGGGAGAGTTACATGGAAGAGATAGAAAGGCTGAAGAGTTACAAATTTTGCTCTTGGGCTTCAGGTTCCCCATCCTCCTTCTCTCGGCGGTGCTACATAAGATTATCATAGGTGGCTATTATCGTCTAGGGTTGCCATATTTCAAAAAATCTGGGCAAAAAAGTTATCGAGACTTTTTTTTGGCCAAAGTTGTTGAGCTGCTTTTTAGCTATTTTGAGCTATTTTTCGATATTCGGCAAAATCAACACTGCCGAAATGACTTGCCATACGTCCTTGATATGTATGGGAAATTATGAACATATGCCAACCCTACTTACTCATTCTTTAATAATCAATTCCATCAAACCTGATGGAATTGATGATTCCATCATTATATTGAAATCAGGGGTAAAGTTGTTCCATTTTCATTTCCTTGGCTGAGAGGAAAGGAAAGTTCTGTTCTGTTCTGTTCTGCTGCATTTACTGACCCCAGCAGGAAACAATACTGAACATGCTTCATTTTTGTGAACAGAGAAATCGAGGGGGAACCATTGCACCAAAATTTATCCAGGAAGGGAATCTTGAAGAGTTCATTGAGGGTGGGGCTCGCCATTACCACAGCTTCTTCTCTCTCCATCCACAACCACCACCAAGCTTGCAAGTGGGGGGGGGGCAGCAGCAAGTGTGTTGGGAGCCTGGCCATTATTTTTCACTCCTCACAGTACCCAGATCTATTGCTATTCTAGGGCATTTTGGTGATGAAGACAAGGGAAAGACTACTACAGAGCAGGTTCTACCCTTAAAGTAAAACATGGGTTGCGGAAGGGTTAACAAGATATCCCGGGGTTGGAGAGGCGGGTCAGTTTGGATGGCCACATGTGTGATCGGTGGGTTGAGCTGTTGCTGGGGAATTTAGCATGTAGCAAATGATTGATTGACAGCTTCTACACTTAAATATGCTTAGCGAGCAGCTTTCCCCCCACTTTTGCTGCTCGCAATGAATCTCCCGCCCGCCCTCTTCTAATTTTAGGTGTTTTTTGCTTGACCTTGCTGCGCCTGTCATGGGGTCGCCTGTTTTGGATCAGGGGCCTGGTAGGAATTTTGCCACTTGGCTGATTGGCTGGTGCCATGTGGTTTTTGCCTACTACGCTGCAATAAGTCACAACTTGTAAGGTTGGTGGTTAGGCATTGGTTCAAATTGGATGGTGGAGGGGTATGGATTTTGGTTGGGCCTGCCCCTCAGGGTTGCTGCTGCCTTTAGGGGTATTCCTCTAAAGGAATCCTGGGGCTCTACATGTTTGTCCGTTCATCCCCGTTAGGGGCCAGGGCCACGCATGAGCCTCGGGGAGCATCTGAGGGATGAGGTCAAGGGTGTAGGCCCCTGCCCCGATCTCTCCCAGAGGGTGTTCACCTACTGGCTCCCCTACTAGGCTAGTGGGAGTCAGATCTGTCCCAGGCGGGGGACAGATGGCAAGAACCAGTGCCTAAGCAACCACTCACATTCAGTTGTATTTAAATAAAGTTGTGGCCAAAATTAATGCCAAAAACCTCAAACTTAAATATCATGTGATGTGTGAGTTATTGGGGGGATATCTTGGTACCTCGGCACACAATAACCTCCACTCAAAAAGATGGGTTTTTTTTGGGGGGGGAGGAATCTGCTTCCTTTATTGGGTATGTGTGCATGACATAATTTCTATTGATTCCCCCTCCCCCAAGCCTTCTTGTCACCTGACCCAATTTTATACCTCTGTTACTTTAACCTACTTATCCCCCTCCCAGAGGATCAAAGTAAGGATGAGGCACTTTTGGAACAAAACTAGAATTTTATTTACATAATCTTGTTGAGAGTTACAGCTTAATGGGTTACTCTGATAAGGCACAGCTCATTGTTTCACTCACTCTTTACATAACTTTATTAAAATCCACACTTTGAACCTCTCCCTGAATACAACAATCTCTTCTAGAGCGATTAGTGGTCTGGTCACACTACATAGTCTCTTGAGACAGATGGATGCCAACATCAACCAGTAAAACTCTCCCAGTCCCTTCTAAGATCTTTATGTTCCCCTCGTAAAAATGATCTGGCTTGCCCTGCCTAGCTAACTTCCAATTCAGCCCTAAGCAGGCTCTGAACTGCACCCTATCTATGTGCTCTAAGCCCTAACAAACATTTGCTGTCAGAAAAGCCATATATGATAACAAAACTCACCTAATTTGACAATACTCCACACAGTACTGATTGGTTTCTGGTTCAACAGGAGGCTAACCTGTCTGTCCGTCAGACCCAGTTACCCAGTTTTCTATTTATAACCATTTTACATGTAGTGATATCTTGCATTTTCAAGGTTCATGCAGTCATTTGCTGGTGATATAGTAGTTAAAAGACAGGAGCTGCACCCCCCCCTCCCAGAAGAAACACCACAACCAGCAGTCCATCACATACTTGCTCACATTCTAATCAGCCTGAACAAACTGAATCATGATGATGCAATGAAGAAAGGAAAGGATGTATCAAACAGCTTCTTCTCACAGTGTGACTTTCCTCCTCTTCAGACAGTCTTTGAAGGCCTCCTTGACCTTCTCATTCCTTAGACTATAAATAAAAGGGTTCAGCAATGGGGTAAGCATTCCGGTAAGGACAGCAACTGCTTTCTGGACATCCCGAGAGCGTCCCTGGCTGGGTAAAGAGTACATGAAAATTGAGCTGCCATAAAAAATGGAGGCAACAGTGATGTGAGATGCACAGGTGGAAAATGTCTTTTGTCGACCTGTGGTGGAGTGCATGCGCAAGATGGTGACGATGATGTAGATGTAAGAGAGAAGAGTGACGAACAAAGAACTGAGGAGCACCACTGAGGACAGGGCAGAAGCCAAAGTCAGATTGAGATATACATCATTACAAGAAAGCTTTAGCATTGAAGCATAATCACAGAAGAAATGGTCTATAATATTAGAGTCACAGAAGGATAGTGGATAGAGCAAAATGGCTGAGGCAACAGGAGAAAGGAATCCCGCAAGCCAGCAGCCAAAGACCAAATAAGTGCAGACCCATCCATTCATGATGGCGGCATAGCGCAGTGGTCTGCAGATGGCAACATAGCGATCAAAGGCCATCACAGCAAGAAGGATGGTTTCAGATGTGCCAAAGACAAAGTAGAAGTAGCATTGGGCCAAACAGCCCAAAAAAGAGATGGACTTGCTCAGGGAAACCATGTCCACTAGCATCTTGGGGATGATAGATGTGACAAAGAAGACTTCCATGAGTGAGAGGTTGCAGAGCAAAAAGTACATGGGGGTTTGGAGACGCTGGTCCAGACATACCAGTGCGATGATGGTGATATTCCCAGCTACTGTTAGCAGGAAGACAACCAGAAGCACCACAAAAAGGGAGAGCTCCAAGTGTCTAGGAAGTTGAAAACTAGTTAAGATGAACTCGGCCACTTGAACCACGCTGCTCTGATTCCTCAGTCCCATGGTGAATGTGGAGTTGTGGAATGATCAAGCGGAAGAAACACATTCACACAAAGGTAATCCATCAGTCAAGGATGTGCTGTGTAATAATAATAACAATAACAACAATAATTTATTTATACCCTGCCCATCTGGCTAGGTTTCCCCAGCCACTCTGGGTGGCTTTCAACAGAAAAATACAATACAATAATTCATTAAACCTTAAAAGCCTCCCTAAACAGGGCTGCCTTCAGATGTCTTCTAAAAATCTGGTAGCTGTTTTTCTCGTTGACAACTGATGGGAGGGTGGGCGCCACTACTGAGAATGCCCTCTGCCTAGTTCCCTGCAACTTGGCTTCTCACAATGAGGGAACCGCCAGAAGGCCTTCGGTGCTGGACCTCAGTGTCTGGGCAGAACGATGGGGGTGGAGACGCTCCTTCAGGTATACTGGATCGAGGCCATTTAGGGCTTTAAAGATCAGCACCAACACTTTGAACTGTGCTCGGAAACGTACTGGGAGCCTATGTAGATCTTTCAAGACCGGTGTTATGTGGTCTCGGCGGCTGTTCCCAGTCACCAGTCTAGCTTCCGCATTCTGGATTAGTTGTAGTTTCCGGGTCACCTTCAAAGGTAGCCCCACGTAGAGTGCATTGCAGTAGACCAAGCAAGAGATAACTACAGCATGCACCACTCTGGCGAGACGGTGTGTGAAGTACTTTGTTTTGTCTGTCCTGGATTTTCCAATGTCCAACTTCAGTGGATGTCCCCAGGTTCTAATGTTATCAGAGAGGGAGCAAAAGTATTCTCTCTCCACATTCTTCACTGGTCTTTATGTCTAGGACAACTGGTTATTTCCCCACTGTATGTTGTATCCAACTAATTTTTATTCACGGTAGACCTGTTGAAATTCAAGGACCCCAATCATACTCAGTAATTTCAACTAATATTGTCTACAATCCATTATTGCCTACAATCTATTGTTTGCTGAACTTACCTATTGTGTTTCCTTTCTTCAGCCTATGAAGAAATAAATAAAAAGCTATTTTAATATACGGTATGATAAAAAGAAGAGCATTGGGATTTCTTCCCATCCAACAAGGAACACTGGAATCTCCTAGCAATTGTATACTTAAAAAACAAAACAAAACTCCCACTAAAAACAGAAATTAAAGAGCATGCAAGAATGTGTTCTTTTGATGTAGCATTAGGAACAACAATACAGATTTCAGAGTATAATTGTGTGCTGCTTCTTCTGGAAATAAAAAGGGAAGACAAACACAAGGAGGCAATAGCAGGAGAAACAAGCCATTCTTAGCATTCTTTGTCATTGGTATCTATCATCTACCTCATGAGATAGACGCCTTCTTAGGTGCTTGTAAACTCAAATTCCCAGAAGTCTTCATTTTCTACATTTCATGGAGAGGTTCCCAAAGGAATAATAGCTACAAACAATTAAGAGCTGAAAAGCAAATGTTTGATGCTTTAGAAGCAAGAGGTTAACCTTTCGCCATCCAGATGCTGCAGAACTCCCAGATCCCAATAGCCCAGGACAGCAAGGTCAATCATCAGGGATGTTGGGAGTTGACCTGTAGGGCCTCACAGGTTTGCCACTCCTAGTTTTGATACTATCAATGCAGTAGCTATGCATATCTACACAAAGGGAGCTCCTTCTAAATTCAACAGGACTTACTCCCAGTTAAACATTTATAGGGTTGCATCATACCAGGGAGCAAGTCCCGTTGAACTCACTGTGGCTTTCCTCTGAGTAGACAGGCATAACATTTCACTGTTGAGGATTCAAGTTGAATCAAGCACACTTCAGAATGTTTTCTCTTGGGCTAGGAGCAGCAGATTCCCTGCATGAGCAGGAGGTTTGGACTACTTGAGTACCAAGGTGTTTGAGAACCAAGGTACCACTGTACAGCTAAATGACCCTTGAGGACCCACCCCATTTTCTGATGCTATTATGTTAATGTGTGTTACTGTTAGTAAGTAGGAAACAGTGTTTCCTGGTGGTCACTCCTGTCATTGGCTGCATTGTGCTGGTCAGGACAGCAGTGGAGCAGGGAGAGGCAATGTCTGTAAGGTCAAGAGTGCTCCAGGTTAGTGGTGACCCTGCTGGGTCACCTGTACCTGTGGGGGTACAAAAACCTGGGGCTCCTTCAATCCTATTGCTGCCCCAACAAATACGCTAGGACACTACTGCCTTGGCCCTACTGAGCCACCAATGGGATAGCTTACTCCTCTCTCTTGTTAGGTCACCCCTACCCCAGGTCTCAGTACACAGGGTTAGTTATAACCACTTTCAGGCTTGCTTGTTGTTTTCTAGCTGCTTCTGGGAAGCATCTGGAGGTTTGATCTGTTGAAGAAATTGCCCTAATTAGGGGAATTGCTGGGTACGATTATGAATGACTTTGTCAGGGTTTTCATTCTGAGTGGCTCCTTTGCTTTTTTTTACTCACAGTTTTACTCACTTAAAAAGCAAATACATCACCTTGCTGACAAAGGTCCATATAGTTAAAGCTATGGTTTTCCCTGTAGTGGTGTATGGAAGTGAGAGCTGGAAGAATTGATGCTTTTGAATTATGGTGCTGGAGGAGACTCTTGAGAGTCCCATGGACTGCAAGAAGATCAAACCTATCCATTCTGAAGGAAACCAGCCCTGAGTGCTCACTGGAAGGACAGATCCTGAAGCTGAGGCTCCAATACTTTGGCTACCTCATGAGAAGAGAAGACTCCCTGGAAAAGACCCTGATGCTGGGAAAGATGGAGGGCACATGGAGAAGGGGATGACAGAGGACGAGATGGTTGGACAGTGTTCTCGAAGCCACCAACCAGGGCCGGTGCTAGGGTTATTTGCGCCCTAGGTGAGATCACCTTCTGCCCCCCCCCCCCCCGGGCCAACCATATTTCAAACACTGATGTATTATAGGAAGAATGAAGAGCACAGAATTTGAAATTGTTAATTTATTTTTTTTCAAATTGTGAAAACAAGTCATAATACAATTTCAGATTCATTTTCTCTAACAGAACACAATTTTAGCTCAGAAATCACTTTGAAAAATGTTAAATCTGATGCTGAAATTTAAGTCTCTTTAAATGTTTCAATTTCAAGCAAATCAAAATCTTATTTTGCGTGCCTTTTCCTTTGCAAATTTTGTTAACAGTTCCTTCAGATCAAGTGCTGATGCTTCAGCATGTTCGATTGATATAGTTGCCAAACCAACTAGTCTCTTTTGGAACACAGTTGAGCGTATGTGTGTTTTTAAAAGTTTGAGTTTTGAAAAACTGCGTTCACCACTTGCCACTGACACTGGAAGTGTGAGAAGGATCCTAAGAGAAACAAGAAACATTAGGCACACTATTCTGGATTTTGTGTTATAGTATGAAGAAAAGTACTTTTTGTGGTGGCATAGACTCTGGAAGCCTTCGAGCAACTGCTTGAAGTTCACAGCACAGATCTTCAGCATCAATATCTTTGTTTTCAATGTCTGCTCCAAAGTCTTGCAGACCTTCTGTACATCTTCAGTACATTTTTTGTTGATGCTGTATATATCATACAGGAAGCCAAATACGGAATTATAGTGTTGTAGTTGTTGGAATCTTTCTTCAACAGATTGAATGGCCATCCTATCTCCCTCCAGAGAAGGATGGAAACGTGGAGGATTTATTTCATTATTAAACTTCTATACCACCTTCCCTCCAAGGAGCTCAAGGGGAAATGACTCTGTGTCCAGTTCTGGGCACCACAGTTCAAGAAGGATACTGACAAGCTGGAACGTGTTCAGAGGAGGGCAACCAAAATGGTCAAAGGCCTGGAAACGATGCCTTATGAGGAACGGCTTAGGGAGCTGGGTATGATTAGCCTGGAGAAGATAAGGTTGAGGGGTGATATGATAGCCTGGCCAATGCCTAGGTATGTCCCTGCCTTCAACGGCTCCTTCCCTGATGCAAACCAGGGTGGAACCATGTGGTATCGGGAGGTGACTTGCTGTCTAAAAGCAAACCAGGTGGGGGGCAGACCCCCTTCACGTCATCCCATTCCCCTACACTCCATCTGCAGAGCAGCAGACTCTTAATCTCAGGGCTGTGGGTTTGAGCCCCACGTTGTACAAAAGATTACTGCATTGTAGGGGGTTGGACTAGATGCCCCTCAGGGTCCTTTCCAACTCTACGATTCTACAATTTGCCAGGGCAGAAGTGACTTCCGGTGCCAGGCTGCCCGTGTCTGCATGTCTGGGCACTGGAAATAATATCCTCCCGGGCTGCCCGTGTCTGCATGTCTGGGCACTGGAAATAATATCCTCCTTCCCACCTGTCTCTCCTGTCTTCTTCCTTCTTTCTTTTTTTGTGGCAAAAGAAACAACAGCAGCAGCAATTTAGATGCAGCAAATACTGTAAATGAATAAAGTCACACACATACCTAAATCTAAATTGCTACGTCTAAAGGCATGCACGCCCGTCCACCAGTACAACCCCCCTGAAACGTCCCTCAATTTTTGGTGGGGCCCCCTGAGAATATAAAACAGCTCCCCAAAGTCACAAAGGTGTGCTTTCCCATAGAAAGTAATGGAAAATGGATTAATCCATTCCCGACGATGAAAAGCAACCCCTAAAACAGCAACTCAACATGAATTTTACTATCAAATGAGGCAATTGATCCATAAAATGAAAGCAATAAACCAGGCTGCAATCTCCAGTATCAAAAACTGGCAGTGATCTACCCATTGCCATTGGAGGGACAAGATGGGAGGGGGAGTTTAAGGGGTGTTTGGAAACACTCAAACTGGAAACTCCTGCAGCCAATCAGAAAGCGTGCTGGAAGGGGTGGTGCCCAGAGGCGCCCGCAGCTTCTGATTGGCTGCTGGAAACTCCTGCAGCCAATCAGAAGCCGTGCTGCATCGCAAAGTCAGCCTCCAGGAAGACGCGCACAGCAGCAGCGGCCTCAGAGGAGGATCGCCTCCCGCATCCTCCTCCCCTCAGCGCCCCGGTGGCCGGGCCTAGAGACGGTCCTGCAGGCAGCACCGGGCGGTGGGTGGTGGGGCAGGCTGGCCAGCGCCCCCTCCATTTTGGCGCTCTAGGCAGTTGCCTAGTCCACCTAAATGGACGCTCCAGCCCTGCCATCAACATGAGTTTGACCAAACTGCGGGAGGCAGTGGAAGACAGGAGTGCCTAGCGTGCTCTGGTCCGTGGCGTCACGAAGAGTTGGACACGACTAAACGACTAAACAACAACAACAACTGTAGACTCAAAGCATTGCAACAGTAATGCCAGATCGTTTCCTTTGGAATAATGGGTGGCAGGATGGGGCAGCTGTGCTTGCTTGACCTCTCAGCAGGAGAATCAATTATGCCCACTGGGAGGAGGAAGGTGGCTAATTTTGCACAGACCAATATCATGGAAGCTGTTCCACCTGGCCTTTGGCTTAGACTCAGCCTGACCCCTGTGTTTTCCTCCCTCATGGCTTGGATTTATGGACTACTTGAAATGAGGCTGCACTTTAAATTTTAATACTGTATTTTAATCTGTATTTTAATTAATTGTTTTTATGTTTTATTGTAATTCTGTTGGTGTCAGCCGCCCTGAGCCCGGTTTTTGACTGGGGAGGGCGGGGTATAAATAAAAATTTATTATTTTATTATTATTATAAGCACAGTATTGCAGAGTTGGGAGAGACCATGAGGATACAACCCTCTGCAACACAGGAATCATTTGCCCAACATGAGGCTTGAACTCATAACCCTGGGATTAAGAGTCTCATGCTGTACTGACTGAGCTATCACAGCTCAGTCAAGAGGAGGTTGCTTACAGAGCCAGCTCAGCTCAGTGGTTCCTTGACCAAACCATTGCTTAGATCCCCTAATCGCTTCCAGCAGTTTGAGACCCACAGGTGTTGCCTAGCTTTCTTTAAAAGAAAAAGAAAAAAAGAGAGGGGGGCTGCTTGCGACATGTCACAATCTTTCCTTCCCAGAATGGCAGAGAGGGCTCCGAGGATCAAAGTAGGATTGCTTTCTTCAAATGTGAAGAGTGAGGTAAGCCCCTCCCATCCTGGAATGCAGGTCGTAAATTTCCAGGACAGCATAAGACAGACAGAGGGGCCACATCTTTCAGACACGCTCTCCGGGGAGGAGGGACAAACTGGACAATCTGCTCCTGAGTCTCCTTGTACTAGGAGGATGAGCAGAGTCCAGGCTTGGCATCAAGCCAACAGAAGGAGGAGCAGATGGTGGGTATCCTGTTGGAAAAGAGCCCACCCTCCAGTGGGCTCAACTGACCCATCGAGTGAGGAAGATTGAGCTGTGTGCTCTGACTGATTTACTGTGTAAATACCAATAAATCTGAAAGTAGTAAAACCACCAGCCTGCTGTCTCTTTGGTGTGAGAGGGAGATCATAAATCCTGACATGACATATAAGCCTGCTGACATCCTTCTTCTATTGCCTGGGTTGAGAAACTTTATTGATCCAAGGGCAGCACTCTTTTCAGGGCCACATTCACACTTACACTCCTCTCCCTGTCTTCCATCCAGACAAGCAAGAAGCAGAGTTCAAGATGTGGAATAACGTGCAGGTGTGAAGAAGAGCAAATGAAGGGTGTGGCCTGAGGAGAGTTGTGGACACCGGTTAGACACCAGATAGAGAGGCTTAGGTCAAGGTAAAGAAGAGACTGAGAAGAAATATGCTAGCCATCTTCTAGTTGCAGACTTTGGTGCCTCAAATTGTTGCGGCGCCCCAGAAGTTACGTGGCCAGTGCAACCAAACCACTTTTGTTCCCCTAGATTTGCCTTTGTGTCTTCAAATATCTAAAGGGCTATCACTTGGGGAATATAGAGCAAGCTTGTTTTCTCCTGCTCTAGAGAGTAGGACCTGAATCAGTGGGTTCAAGTTACAAGAAAGGGGATTTTGACTAAGCATCAGGAAGAACTTTCTGATCCAGTAAGAGTTGTTTGACTGTGGAACAGACTCCCCTAAACGGTGGTGGACTCTCCTTCCTCAGAAGTTTCTAAGCAGAGGTTGGGTGTCCATCTGTCATGGATGCTTTAGTTGAGATTCCTGCATCACACAGGGATAGACTAGATGATTTCCCGGGTTCCTTCCAACTGTACAATTCTATGATTCTATAATAATGACAATTATCTGATATTTCAGCTCAGTTCTAATGAAAACTCTCTACACTATCCCCTAAAAACCCTATGCCATACTCAATCCCAACACATTTTTCAAAGAATATCAAATTACAATATAAGTCACAATAATTTCAAATCAGCCCTGAGTGCTCACTGGAAGGACAGATCCTGAAGCTGAGGCTCCAATACTTTGGCCACCTCATGAGAAGAGAAGACTCCCTGGAAAATACCCTGATGTTGGGAAAGATTGAGGGCACTAGGAGAAGGGGACGACAGAGGATGAGATGGTTGGAGGGAGGCAGTGGAAGACAGGAGTCCCTGGCCTGCTATGGTCCATGGGGTCACGAAGAGTCGGACACGACTTAATGACTAAAAATCAACAATTTAAACTCCAAAGTCATGCAGATAACAATCACACACAGTTATGCCAGTTGTCTGCCTGTATCAGATGGAGCTCAGTTTCTACAGAAGTAGTTTCAGGCAGTGGGAAAACTCATGAAGATGTCAGTAGCAGTGCCAATATATACTTTCCCTGGATTGGGACTTATTCATGAGGAGGGGGGAAATTAAATTTGAGATTGCATCCCCAAGATGACTAGCAAGGGATCTACAGGATATTTAATCCTACCTTTCACCTTTTATTCCAGCAGCTCTAACTGCCAGAAAACATAGACTGGAACACACAGAGTGAGGGTCAAACCCCAGTTACCCAGTTTTCTATCTACCCTCATTTTACACGTGGTGACTGAATTGCACTTCAAACATTCTTTAATTACCTTCATTGAAGTTGAAAGAAGGGGTTGCTTCTTCCTATTGAACTACATCAGTGCAGAAGAAGCAACACAACCAGCAGTCCAACACCGTTGTTCGCATTCCAATCAACCAGTACAAACTGAATCAGAAGGATGCAATGACGACAAAGTGGGATGAATCAAAGAGTTGCTTCATTCTCACAGTGTGAATTTCCTCTTCTTCAGAAAGTCTTTGAATACCTCCTTGACCTTCTCATTCCTTAGTGTATAGATAAAAGGGTTCAGTAAAGGCGTGACCGCTGCTGTAAGGACAGCAATGCCCATCTGGACATCCCGGGAGTATCCATGGCTGGGTAAAGAGTACATGAAGATTGAACAGAGATAAAAGATGGAAGCAACAGTGATGTGAGATGCACAGGTAGAAAATGTTTTTAGTCGACTTGTGGTGGAATGCATGCGCAAGATGGTGGCAATGATGTAGACATAAGAGAGAAGCGTGGCAAACAAAGAGCCCAGGAGCACCACTGAGGACACAATATTCTCCAGAGCCAGGTTGAAATGTACATCATTACAGGAAAGCTTTATCATTGGGGCATAGTCACAGAAGAAATGGTCAATGGTGTTAGAGCCACAGAAGGATAGGTCCAAAAGCAGGATGATGGGGACAAGTGTAGAGACGGAACCACAAACCCAGCAGCCCAAGACCAGATCAGTGCAGAGCCATCCATTCATGATTATGGAATAGCGAAGAGGTTTGCAGATGGCGACATAGCGATCAAAGGCCATCACGGCAATAAGGATGGCTTCACTGCCACCAAAGGAAAAGTAGAAATAGCATTGGGCCACACAGCCTGAGTAAGAGATGGCTTTGTTCAGAGAAACCATGTTCACCAGCATCTTGGGGATGATAGATGTGACGAAAAAGACCTCAATGAGTGAGAGGTTGCAGAGGAAAAAGTACATGGGGGTTTGGAGGCGCTTGTCCAAGCATACCAGTGTGATGATGGTGATATTGCCGGCTACCGTTAACAGGAAAACAAGAAGCAGCACCACAAAAAGGAACAGCTCCCATTGCCTAGGAAGTTGGAAGCCAATTAAGATGAACTCGGTCACCTGTTCCATGCTGCTGTGATTCCTCATTCCCATGACCAAAGTGGAATCGTGGGATGATGATCAAGCAGGTGAAACACACACATATACACTTTAGGGTTTGTATGATTTAAGGAAAGCTGTTTTTCATCTCTTCCAGTAATCTGGGCACTAACAGGATCCCCCTCCGTTACAGTTGCAAAAAGGCTTACACATAAAACCAGGGCACCCCAATCTTCCTAAGGAATAATAATAAAATATATATATGAAAATTTTCTCATACATTATTAGTGTTCAAATTTCCATTGAACCCTGTGCGACTCACTTCTTACTGTACTTTTTAAAAAGCACAACTAATTTTGCAACGTTTATGTACTGCTTGGTTGTATTAAATCCTCTAAACAGTTTTATTGGCTCCTAGACATCAAAAATTTGCCCATTAAATCACTCCCTGGAGAGGAGAACCTCATATGCATTTTCAGATCAAGCACTAAAACAATTAAAATGCTAACTTTTTGCTATGTAATGATTGGAATGTGTTGTATAGCATCGATAATAGTGTGCCTGTTATTTGCTTCATTAAATTTACTGGTCACTGTTTTACTAAAGTAATTCCAAGTGACTTACAATATATAAACAAAAGAACAGAGACATTAAAACCAACAACAACAAAAAAGAAAACAAAGAGAAAAGTAAACATTACACAAAAATCAAAGTTACCCATGTTGATCCATAAGTTAAATAAGAGATAAGTGTTTGTGTGTAGAGTAAATTTGTAGAGTGTTGCCTAAGTATGGTGCAGTTATCAGCTGAAAGTCTCAAAGACCAATGATGTAAATTTAGCAAGTCCATTAATCTTACCATGGCTGGTTGCCTTTCATAATCCTCTATACAATACCAGCAAGGCACACTTTATTTATAAAGGCACCTTGGGAAGATGGCAATTATACTGAGGTGGAACAGACCAGATTTCTGCTGCATGAATCAGTCTTCTCCAACCTTGTGCTATCAATGTTCTTTGGATTACAATTCCCAGCAGCCACTGCCAGATTCAAACAGTCCCATGTTCAATCCTATATCCGGGTTGAGTTGGCAATTTCTCCAGCAATTTCTCTGGCTGGAGATGGTGGAGGTTGAACCTGGGACCTTATTTGGGCAAAGCAGACGATCTATAATTCAGCTACTATATTCTCCTACTCTGAAACATGTGTGCTGGCATGATATTGGCAGGTTGCATTCAAAAGGAGAAACATCTTATAATACGTACTATTTCATCAATTATTTTCCAGAGGGAGGAGTTATTTTCCAACAGTTCAATTAGAGCGGGGCGCACCTTTAGCAACAGTAAGCGCTTCTCTTCTTACTGTTTGTGGAATGCTCTCCCCAGAGAGGCTCGCCTGGTGCCTTCCTTTTATATATTTAGGTGCCAGGAAAAAAACAACATTCATCCTCTCTGTACCTTTGGCTAATTAAATAATCTATGGCCTTTGAAACTGTGTAAGTGGTATGTGGTTTGGTTTTCCCAGTAGTGATGTATGGAAGTGAGAGCTGGACCATAAAGAATGCTGATCGCCGAAGAATTGATGCTTTTGAATTATGGTGCTGGAGGAGACTCTTGAGAGTCCCATGGACTGCAAGAAGATCAAACCTATCCATTCTTAAGGAAATCAGCCCTGAGTGCTCACTGGAAGGACAGATCGTGAAGCTGAGGCTCCAATACTTTGGCCACCTCATGAGAAGAGAAGAATCCTTGGAAAAGACCTTGATGTTGGGAAAGATGGAGGGCACTAGGAGAAGGGGACGACAGAGGATGAGATGGTTGGACAGTGTTCTCGAAGCTACGAACATGAGTTTGACCAAACTGCGGGAGGCAGTGGAAGACAGGAGTGCCTGGCGTGCTATGGTCCATGGGGTCACGAAGAGTCGGACACGACTAAACGACTAAACAACAACATGTGGTTTGGGGACGGGTTTCATTTGTAATTATGTTATGCATTGTTGTGTTTTTATACAGGTGACTCCCCACTTATCTTGGGGTTACGTTCCAGGGGCCCCCACGCTTAAGTGAAATCACATAAAGTGGGGAGCGCCCTTTAAACACCCTTTAAACTCCCTCTCTGCCACTCTCTCTTCAATCCATACCAAAAATACTGTGTCCAAAAATATCCACAACTACAATTGAAGCTCTGGGGTTGGCAGGAGGCTGGAGGACGTGTGGGAAAATGGCTGCTGCTGCTGCTGCACTGCCCCACACATCATCTGTTAGGCAGGGAGGCTGAGCAGCCTAAACAAAGCCCCACTGCACTTCTGGTCTCTATGGGGCTTCCTCTTTGGGCTCCGGGGAGGGTCTCCCCATGAGCCACGAGGACTCTCCAGCTCTCTCCCACCTTTTCCAGGTTTGAATTGAATTATTTGATTATTTCCCAGCACTGTGTGTATACGCAGTTGATTATTAATTGATCATGTGTATCTGGAGGGGATGCCTGTACTGCAAACTGCCCTGTGATCTTCAGAGGAAGGGCGTTATAATAAATAAATAATAAATAAATAATAATGATGACAATACATTAGCGTATCTTCTTCTTTCTCTCCTCCACCCCAAGGTTGCAAGTGGGGTTGGGCACAGCAGCAGGAAGTGTATTGGAATTCTGGCCAGGAGTTTTCATCCTTCCCAGGACCCCAAACTTAGTGACATTAGAGGGAAGGCGGGGGAACATTCCAGCTCCACCCTGTGGGACAACAATTGGCTGTTGGGTGGGACAGCTCACTTGGCAATCACGTGGCATCATTATGAAGTCGCAGGATTGGTAGTTCTGCCAACCTGCCGAAGTCCCCAGCATGGGACAACTTCAAGGAACATCATGGGGAGGAAGAAGTGGTTTCACTGAATGGGGACTACCTCATCTTCCTTGAGCATTTGTGTGCCTACAGGTGATCAGCTGCTGGGCACTGGGAAGGAAACCTTCCTTCAGCAAAGGAATAATCAGGAGCCTGCTTTAATCTCATAATAGTTCCTTTGAAACTGCACCCTTGTCTGCCCCATAACTGATGCAAATATCACATCATGTGTATGGTGGATGGGTGCAGTTTACCCCAAAATGGTTTGAAGATCCCAATGGAGGTGCCTGGAACACCACATTTGGCCATATGCCAGAGATTCCCCATCCATGTTCTAAATGAGAAAGGTTACTATTCCCCTACACGCACCCTAACAGTATGGAAAATACCTGGAGAAAAAGTTTCCTCAGTGCTCTCCTTTTTCTGGGCATGTGTGAGAGAGAAAAGGTGCATTGTTTTTGTTTTTGTTTATAATGTGGGTTCTCCTTCATGGAGAGCACGTGTTGAGGTGGGGGCCTAACAAACTACCCCTGAGTTGCTGGGTTGGGGGCTATGAGTTGGCCACCGTTCTGATGGGACCCAGGCTGTTGTTGGGGAGAAAAGCATGTTTCAATTTCTGTGGGACAGCCAGGGGTATAAAAGGCAAGCATGTGATTTGTTCCTCCTCTTGGCTGCGTTCTTCGGATCACCCGCCCTCCTTCCCTATGTTTAGGCCTTTGTGTTGACCTTGCTGTGCCTATCATGGGGTTGTCTGCTTGGCAGGGGCCTGGTAGGAATTTTGCCATTTGGCTGATTGGCTGGTGCCATCTGGTTTTGCCTATTGCATAGCAAATTGTCACAACTTGTAAGGTTGGCAGTTAGGCATTGGTTATTTTGGTTGTATGAGGGGTCTTGTTGACTGTGTTGGCCCCTCAATTTAATGCCTGTGTGTTGGGGAAATTCCGGTCAGGAATACAGGGGCTCGATGCAGTGTCCGTAACCCCCGGTTGGGGGCCAGGGCCGCGTGAGAGCCCCTGGGAGCCTGAGGGGAGGGCCAACGCAGCCGGCTCCCTGTCTCTCCCTGTAGGGTTTCCCCTTGTTGACAAGGCTACCGGTAGTTTAGTTCTGTCCTTAGGGGACAGTTGGAGAACCAATTCCTACGCAACCACTCACATATTTTGTATTTTAATAAAGTTCTGGCCAAATTCATGCCAAAAACCCAGAACAAAAATTCTGTCTGTGGTGTGAATTCTTTTGAGGGGTGGTTTTGGGGACCTCCGCACGCAATCTTCTGGTCATGTGACCCACTTTTGTATTTCTGTTCCTTTAACCTACCTCACAGAGTTGTTGTGAGGGTGGAATGGGTAGTGGCGAGAACCATGCAAAGAACCTTGTGCTCCTTGGAGGTAAGGTGGGATTTAACCCATCCAGTGCTTTTTTCCCTGGGGTTACGCATATCCCTATACATTTTGTGAATCTACGTTTGGCCTCGTTGAGGAGCATTATTTCAATATGAGTAGGAAAATGAGAGTACCCCTAAACATTTTTTTAATTATTTTTTAAAAAAGTACTGACAACATCACCCTACAAGCTTCCCTCATTCCCCAGGCAATTTGTGGAAGAATAAATCAAACCAATTACGGTTCAACAAAGGAAGAGCAGGATGGATCAACAAGTTGCTTCATTCTCAGGGCATGATTTGTCTCTTCTTCAGACAGTCTTGGAAGGCCTCCTTGACCTTCTCATTCCTTAGACTATAAATAAAAGAGTTCAGTAAAGGAGTAACAACACCAGTAAGGACAGCAAGGCCCATCTGGACATCTTGGGAGTATCCCTGGCTGGGTAAAGAATACATGAAGATTGAACTGAGATAATAGATGGAGGCAACAGAGATGTGAGATGCACAGGTGGAAAATGTCTTTAGTCGACCTTTGGTGGAGTGCATGCGGAAGATGGTGGCGATGATGTAGATGTAAGAGAGAAGAGTGGCAAACAAAGAACTGAGGAGCATAACTGAGCACAATACATTCTCTATAGCCAGGAGGGGCTGCACATCACTACAAGAAAGCTTTACAACTGGGGAATAGTCACAGAAGAAATGGTCTATAATATTAGAGTCACAGTAGGATAGGCGGCAGAGTAAAATGATTGGGACAACAGGAGCAAGGAAGCCACCGATCCAGCACCCCAGGACCAAATCAATGCAGACCCATCCATTCATGATGGTGGCATAGCGCAGTGGCTTGCAGATGGTGACATATCGATCAAAGGCCATCACAACAAGGATGGTTTCACTGGCGCCAAAGGAGAAGTAGAAATAGCATTGGGCCACACAGGCCAAGAAAGAGATGGCTTTGTTCAGAGAAACCATGTCCACCAGCATCTTGGGGATAATAGACGTGACAAAGAAGAATATTCTGTAATATTCCCGGCATAGCCATGGTGCAGTTATCTTTCATGTAGAGTTCTAAATCCTATAATCTTACCACAGCTGGTTGTCTTGCCTTCATTCTGTTGGCATAATATCAGTTAAGCAAGCTTTATTAAAAGGTGCCTTGGGAGAATGGTCACAATGCTTGAATCAGCCTTCTACAATCTGTGCTCTTTTTATGTTTGGATTACAATTCCCAGTAGGTCCTGCCCAGTTCAAACCATCCAAACATCAACCATCACAGACCCTCCAAGTGACCCTATTTTCCAGGGACATCCCTGATTTGGAGAAGCCATCCTGGTTTCTGATTTGATCACAGAATGTTCCACTTTTCCTTAGGATGTCCCTATTTTCATTGAAGAAATGTTGGAGGGTATGGAGTTATCCGACCCTAGGCCATTTTAAAGCAATCTGGTACAGTGCCAAAAACCTGGTACACACACACACACTTCAAGTTGGGAAAGGGGACAACATAAAAGAAGGAGTAATTCTGAACTGGTACAGCTCCGTCATATGTCCAAAGTTAGGACTGCACAAGCTGAGGCACTCAATACAGACTAGCTCAGGGTCGTAAACTAAGGCCCGGGGGCCGGATGCGGCCCAATCACCTTCTAAATCCGGCCCACGGACAGTCTGGGAATCAGCATGTTTTTACATGAGTAGAATGTGTACTTTTATTTAAAATGCATCTCTGGGTTATTTGTGGGGCATAGGAATTCATTCATATTTTTTTCCCCAAAAATATAGTCCGCCCCCCCCCCCCACAAGGTCTGAGGGACAGTGGACCGGCCCCCTGCTGAAAAAGTTTGCTGCCCCCTGGGCTAGCTGCTCTAAAAATTTTTTTCTAGCAGAAGGTTCAGGTTGAATTCAGCCTCAACAGATTTTGGTTGTGGAGCTGGTTTTCCACATTAAGATTTGCCTTCAAAACATGACATACTTGTTGTGTGTCCCAGGAAAAAATGGGGCATCCCTTTTTTTCTCTGTGTGATATCACAACACCCATTTTGCGTGCTGTGAACACTCGACATCTTGCCCAGAAAAAGCACTTTTCTCAAGGTAGAGTGATGTGTGGGTCACATGACTCACCTTGGAGTGCATCCCAGAAGACACACATGCTGGTATTAGATCTCCAAAATTTGGAGGGTATGACACCAGAGTGGTTATCTTACTTCCTCCCAGTGCCTTTTCCCCGTCCAAAGCTGATTTTTCACACAGTAGCTATCACTGGCAGATTTCATGAGAAAACTGTTAGAGGAGGAAAGGCTCATCAAGTTTGTTTACCATTGACCCAATGAAGCAGATTGCAACAAGCCACCATATCTAGCAACACATCAGTCATTTTTACTATTCTTTCACTGGGATACCTGATAGGAGCCTCCTATGGGAACTTCTGGATGTGAATTTAGGGCTGTAGCCAACTAAGTTCTAACCACTGAAATTAATTGGCCTCAATCGGCAGCTATATTAATTTCAATGGGTCTACTTTGAGTAGGACTAACTTTGAAGACAGCTCTTAGTATTGCAAAAGGAGTTGTTCAGGTATTGCAAGTGTGTGTGTAGTTTATTTGAATTCCCCCTGAAAGGGTAAATCTAGATTAAATGGGGGTGGGGGGATTCTGATGCCAACAATGTTGTGAAGATGCTGGCAAAAAATGTGTATGCATTAGAAGCACACAGCAGCCTGTTTTTATGTGATTTGTTTCTCTCACAGATTGGACTTTTCGCAATAGTGTATTCCAGCCAGAAGGCCCAGTTTTCACATGAACAGAGGTCGCATGAAGGTTGCTAGTCAAACCTTTGCAGAGCTACAATTCCCAGCACCCTTAGTAAACTACAGTTCCCAGAAATATTTCAGGAAAGCCAATACTTTTAAAGTGGTATAAGAGTGCATTAAATGTATGGTATAGGTGTGACCAGGGACTTTGTAACCACCCTTCTAGGATGTATAAACTGGGGCAAAGGCTTCCTGCCTCAGAGGGTTGTTGTGCTGACAAAAGTGCATAGGTAGAGCTATACAAATGAGATGGCTGGCTGATGACTAGATACCTTTATGATTCTATGATCTTCGGACTATGAAATAAAGATCTGGTAATAATTCAGAGGTTTTCCAAACCAATGAAGGTTTTTTTTAAAAAGGAGGAATCTATTTATTTGGGCTTCTGAAACTCCATAAGAAGTATCATAGATCTATTTTGATCAGTTCATAACTCCCCTTCCTTCCATCGTTTCAAACTGCATGAGTTTCTCTGCATTTTATTAAATACATGCTTGCAGGCAAAAACATTTTTCAAGGCATCTTGGACCTGCCTGTTCCTCAGGCTGTACACAAAGGGGGTCATAAGAGGACAAACCACATTGTTAAGAACGGCCACAACCTTGTTGAAGTTTTGCCCACCATCCCGCTCAGGTATGATGTACATAGAGATGCAGCTTCCATAGGTGACAGTGACAACGGTGATGTGGGCAGCACAGGTGGAAAAGGCCTTCTGCCTCCCTGCAGCAGTTGGGATGTGGAGAACAGTTGAGATTATATTCACATAGGACACAACAGTGATAGCTAAAGTCCCCAGTAGCGTAAACACCGAAAGAATAAAGCCGGAGAGCTCTAGGAAATGTGTGTCACCACAGAGAAGACGGAGTAATGGTTTGCTGTCGCAGAAGAAATGGTCAATGATGTTTGAGCCACAAACAGGAAATTGAATGAACAGAACAGTTTGGGCCAAAATCACAGCAAACGACCCAATCCAAGAGAACAGCACCAAAAGTGTGCAGAGCGTCTCGTTCATGATGGTGGTGTACCTTAGGGGGTTGCAGATGGCCACATATCGGTCAAAGGACATCACAGTCAGCAGGAAGAAATCTGTGGTGCCCAGAAAGAAATAGAAAAACAATTGGCTTAAACATCCAGCATACGAGATTGTTTTCCTGCCAGATGCAAGGTTGAACAACGCCTTTGGGACGGCAGCAGTGGTGTATCCAATTTCCAAGACGGCGTAATTCCGGAGGAAGAAATACATGGGTGTCCTGAGGTGGGAATCCATGAGAGTGATGGTAATAATGATCATGTTTCCCATTACAGCCATCAGGTACATGATTAAGAAAAGGACAAAGAAAAATATCTCTAGTTTGCCATTCTCAGTGAATCCCAGCAGTAAAAACTCATTGATCTTTGTTTGGTTCTCCATAAGGTCTTGATGTTCACAAGTTATTTGCTGGGAAAAGATGAGTATAGATAAGTAGCATCATTATCATCATCATTATTATGAAGTTAAGCCAAGCCTGCCTGGATCAGACCAGGGAAGCCTCCTGTTTCATACATTTACCCAGAATCGGAGTCATAGAATCATAGAGTTGAAAGGGACCACAAAGGTCATCTAGTCAAAACACCTGCAATGCAAGAATCCTTTTGCCCATTGTGGGGTTGAACCCAAGACCCTAAGATTAAGAGTCTCATTCTCTTCCAACTGAGCTATCCAGTCAGTGGAAATTCACACAACTGGATTCAATTGACCATACCTGCAAAGAGAGCGGTAAATGTCCATTTACAAGTGCCATTTTTATCCAAAGCACACATGCAAAGAGTAAAGGCTTTGCAAACATTGAACAATCAGCTGATCAGTTGCAAAGCCCTTCTCTGGCAACATATCTGCAAAGAAATTAATTGAGACTGCCAATAACTATTGGTAATTTGGCGTTCACACTATTGGTTAGTACTTCCACGTAATGAAGAACTAATAACAATGTTTGTGAGATAGTGTGTGAGGAAGGCAGCTACTGAATTTGCACATCACCAGGGCAGGTCTTAACTTAGGTTGAGTGAGGCAGTTACCTTATGGAACAGAAGGTGAACGGTTCAGTGCAATGTTGGAGGACAGAGTTGTGGGTACCACATCCCCTGCCATATATTCCTTCAGCTAAAGCATGGTAGACGACTTCACTGTGTCACCAGTGTTGATGTAAGAGTCAGCTGCCCTTTGCCTCAGGCTCCGTAATACCTCATCTCACCATGTCCATTGTACTGTGACTGCCTCTGCCCTGAAAGAGAGTCTGACTTCACTGTGACAATGGTTGTATTACCAAAATCAGAAGCTGAGCCAATGGGATTGTGGCAGAAAATAGGCACAACAGCTTTGCTAACCATCATGGAGCTCAGGCCAGAAAATTACCATGTTCGGCATATGTGGCTTGAAGTCAGAGTACATAAAAGCCTTTATGCCCAAAATGATTGTGAGAGAGTTCTAAGATTTCAAAAAGTGTGTAATTGGAGTTGAGCCACGGTGCCTGAAGGACCACAGGTGGAAGGGAGGGAATACTACGAATATAATAGCAAAAGTGGTCAAATTCTCCTATAATATTTGTAAGAATGCACACATTGGTGACAATAAGACGTCAAAGTTCATTATATTACGAAAAATGGCTTTGAAAAAACGTGTAGATTAGGAAAAAATGCCTACCAAAATGTGCATTTTAGGAGAACTTTTTTTCACGAAGACTTAAATAAATAAATAAACATAAGTAAAAACAATGTGATTTACCTAAATTTTGTATTAGTTAACTATTTAATCATATAGCACGGCACTGATTCAACCCTAGATATATCTCAAAAAAAGGAAAAAAAATGACATATTTGCCTCATTATAAAAATAAGAAAACTCACCTTTATAAAGCAAAGCAGTATAATATGCTATAATATGTCTCACCTAGGTAAGATGCAGCTTTCAGCACCAGATCTATAATATAGATTTCCTGTGTCACTTAAATCTTATCATGGCTGGGTGTCTTTAATCATACTCTCTATAGAATACTAGTGAGGGAAGCTTTATTTAAAGGTACCTTGGGAGGAGGATGTTCACTGTTAAGTGGAACAAAGCTGCTTTAAATTGCATAGATTAGCCTTCTCCAACCCTTGCTCCCCACATGTTTGGACTACAGCTCCCAGCAGCCACTGCCAGATCCAAAGGGTCCCAAATTCAATCTCCAGGTTAGGAGCTGATGATTATTCCGCTCTTTCCCAGGTCTATCTGAAGTTGGTAGCAATTGAACCCAGGACTTTCTGCGTGCAAATCAGACACTCTACCACTCAGCCCTCCCCATCCCCCACAATGGAATGTGTTGCACCCATAACAGAGGACAGGAGGCACCTGGCCAAGTGCTGGAAGTCCCCAATTGTTTTATATATATATATATATATATATATATATATATATATATATATATATATATATATATATATATAACATACATACTGTACCTGCTAGCATGTTGAGCAAAGCAGAAAAACAAATAGAAAGAGTGGTTATATATATCACCCCCTTAAGGACCCTTTAAGAAGATGGCAAAAATGTACCGGTATCTTTGGATCATCAGTGGTGGTTAACTTGGATAGGACCACAGGTTAGCTACCCTTCCTCTGTCTATAGACATCACCCCTCTCCTTTGCCTGTTTAAGTCACGGTCAGCAGTGATTAGAAATGGGTCCATTTTCCGCTCTCCATCCCCCCAAGAAATGCTTAGCAGACATTTAATTAATTTAAATGAGCTGTACACCCCCTTACAGTGGAGATTCCAGTTTCATGGTGAGTGTTTCAGTCTCCTGAAATAGCTGCTTGCCAGTTCTTCATGCTTGCTGTGGCCTGACCTCCATCAATGGATGCTAACTATTCCTTGTAGCTCATCTCTCCTCTCCTCCCATTCCTTGAATGCTTTCCAAAAGTACTTTATAAGTATCAAAACGTGCACTCACCCAAATTTGACTAGCTGGTATCACTGAGAACAATAGTAGGGAACTGAGGGTGCTGACAAGTGGTTTTCCTTTTTCCCAGAATACTGAAAAGGTTGTCATAAAAGTGATTTTGTCAAAGTGGAAAGTGTTTGTTCATTTCTGTGTTCTGTGTTCTGTTCATTTGAGTGTCCAGAGGAGGGCAACCAAAATGGTCAAAGGCCTGGAAACGATGCCTTATGAGGAACGGCTTAGGGAGCTGGGTATGTTTAGCCTGGAGAAGAGAAGGTTAAGGGGTGATATGATAGCCATGTTCAAATATATAAAAGGATGTCATATAGAGGAGGGATAAAGGTTGTTTTCTGCTGCTCCAGAGAAGCGGACACGGAGCAATGGATTCAAACTACAAGAAAGAAGATTCCACCTAAACATTAGGAAGAACTTCCTGACAGTAAGAGCTGTTCGGCAGTGGAATTTGCTACCAAGGAATGTGGTGGAGTGGTGGAGACAGAGGCTTGACGGCCATCTGTCAGGAATGCTTTGATGGTGTTTCCTGCGGGGTTTCGGACTGGATGGCCCTTGTTGTCTCTTCCAATTCTATGAGTCTATGAGTCTATGATTCTAAAGAGAGCTGCTTTTTTTCAGAAATGAATACAAATGACAACAGTTTTGCAAATGGGTTAATTTAAAAGGTATATTTGTTTTACATTGATGTTTAAGTTAGGGGACTTAGTTTGTTAAAAAACACACACAACAATCCCAGTTTTTATAGACTATCTAAAGGTACTGCAGGAAACTTTGCTATATAATAAACTTTAAACTTTATTATATATTTTCCTAAGCTCCAAGTCTACTCATTATCTTCTTAACAATAACAAGAACAATGATAATATCTATGCTGAAATACCTCTATGAATCAAGTTGCGCTTCTTATTCATTTTCCGGGTGGTAATTAATTCTCTAGGGAATGAATTCAAGGAACAAATTTATTAAACTGTGACAGAATAATTTTGACCTCCAATAACCTTACTAGATTCTAGCAGATCAGAGACCCTTACAGCCACCCAGATTTGACAGGTTGGCATAACGGGGGGCAATTATGAGGAACTGAGAGTGTGGGCAAGTGATGGGAATTTAAACTCTTTTTTTTTTTTTTGGTGCACAGAAAAAGTTGCCATAAGAGTGATTTTGACAGAGTTGAAAGTGTTTGTGAAATGCCGTGAGTAGTTTCACCTCATCTCTAAAGACAGCATTCTACATATCAGAAAGGATGACTTTTTTCAAATGCATGTTGATTTCAAATATACAGCATGTCTTTTTAAACTGATGTTAAAAGTTAAAAACCTTTACATGGGACTTTTAAAAATCCAGTTTTCATATGCGTTTTCATAGAGCATTGCTAGAAACTTTGCTAGATAATTAACTTCAATCCTTAAACAAATGATTAGTTCCCAAGTCTACTTATTAACTTCTTTAAAAATTAAACCATCTAAGTTGAGATGCCTCCAAGGATCAAAACTTGCCTCTCACTTTAGGGTAATTAATTCTCTAGGGAATGATTGCTAGGAACAAACTTCTTAAACTTTTAAAAATAATAATGATGATGATGATGATGACCTCTGGTAACCTTGGTTGATACCAGGAAATCAGAAAACAACTGAATGAATACCAGATCTCCTTCTCATAGACCAGCATGTAGACAGTGGTAAAGTGGTCAATTCTAAAGTGCAGGAACCTATCAGGACAGCCCCATCCCCAAGATGAGAGTCCACAAAAGTAGGCAGGTGTGGACTATATACATCAGTGATAGCCAAAATGGTGCCCTCCACATGAAGTTGGACCCTGCTGTCCCTGACCAAAGCTATACAGGCTGAGGCTGATGGGCTTTGTAGTCCAACAACTTCTGGGGGGCATCTTCTTGGTAATCCATGATCTGCATACAGGCAAATACATATGAGGCAAAGGACACAGAATATATTATCCAATGCATGAGGGTCAGAAAGACTGAAATGGAGCCATTCAAAGTGTATCAGCTTTACCTACCTCATCCATTAAAGTAAAAATAAAATAAACCAAATGATATTCACAGGTATTCTGCCAATGGCTTCAGAACTGTGCCATCTTGGAAATTGGATACACCATTGCTGCCATCCCAAAAGTGTTGTTCAACCTTGCATCTGGCAGGAAAACAATCTCGTATGCTGGATGTATAAGTCAATTGTTTCCCTATTTCTTCCTGGGGACATCACATGCATTGGGGGTCATGTTGTGAAGGATCCTGTCATCAAAATATACAGGAAGGAACTGTTACAGCCCGATAGTGTACACCTCACAGCCACTGGTAACGATTATTGGCTGAGCGAGCCAATGGGCATGGCCTCTTGCAATGGTTGGCCGTTTGCGAAGCGTCTTTTCAGGTGTAGGTAGTCTTGGTGGCGAGACCTTGATTTGCAGTCTTGGGTGGCAGGTGCAGGCCTTGGGCGGAATCCTTTAGTCATTTACCAGAAAGGGGGGACATGAGGGAGGTGACCCCCCGCCCCCATTGCGGCAGCGATACCATGGTTCCCATAAACGGGGTCTGGGGGGGAGGCATTGACCATATGCCCAGAGGTCATCATTGCCCTCCCCCTCCAGTGGCGGCGAAAAGGGGGGCGGGCTATCTGCTTGAACATATGTTCTCCAGAGCTAGCCCAACCCCCACATATGCTGGATAACCCTGAAATTACCCAGATCCCCGGCTGGGGGCTGGGAAGGATAAACACCCAGTGCCTGAGCCAAGGTCTCCCTACACCTGAATCTTAATAAAGTTGTGGCCAATTTTAATCCCATAGAACATTGTCTGGTGTCATTATTCTGCTTGGGGGTTGCCTGGGGTTTTGGGGGACTCCGCCTGACCGCCCAAAACAATCTCGTATGCTGGATGTATAAGTGAATTCCCCCCCCCTATTTCTTCCCGGGGACCACAGATTTCTTCCTGCTGACTGTGATGTCCTTTGACCGATATGTGGCCGTCTGCAACCCCCTAAGGTATACCACCATCATGAACGAGACGCTCTGCACACTTTTGGTGCTGTTCTCATGGATTGGGTTGCTTGCTGTGATTTTGGCCCAAACTGTTCTGTTCATTCAATTTCCTGTTTGTGGCTCACACATCGTTGACCATTTCTTCTGCGACAGCAAACCATTACTCCATCTTCTCTGTGGTGACACACATTTTCTGGAGCTCTCCAGCTTTATTCTTTTGGTGTTTACACTACTGGGGACATTAGCTATCACTGTTGTGTCCTGTGTGAATATAATCTCAACTGTTCTCCACATCCCTACTGCTGCATCTGCGCTGCCCACATCACCGTTGGCACTGTCACCTATGGAAGCTGCATCTCTATGTACATCATACCAGATCAGGGTGATGGGTATAATTTTAACAAGGTTGTGGCCATTCTTAACAATGTGGTTTGTCCTCTAATGACCCCCTTTGTGTACAGCTTGAGGAACAGGCAAGTTAAAGATGCTTTGAAAGGTGCTTTTTGACTGCAGACATTTATTTAATAAAGGACAAATAAACTGGTGTAGTTCAAAAGAAAGAGAGGAGGGATAAGTGTGAACCATCTCAAATAGGCCCATAATACATCTTGTGGCATGTCAAAAGCTGGAACAAATAGTTTTATTTTATTTTATTTTTTAAAAAACTCTCTCTATACCTTTTACGCCATATAATCCATATCATTGTTCAATTCAGGAAATCTGGAGCAAGAACATTAATCAATCAATCAATCAATCAATCAAATCTTTTATTGACATCATTTTCAAACAAGAACATCTGAACATCTGGAGCAGGCATCCCCAAACTGCGGCCCTCCAGATGTTTTGGTCTACAACTCCCATGATCCCTAGCTAACAGGACCAGTGGCCAGGGAAGATGGGAATTGTAGTCCAAAACATCTGGAGGGCCAAAATTTGGGAATGCCTGATCTGGAGCAAGAACATCTGAACCAACTCATGAAGTATGGATTTTAGAAGACCTGCTTCCTTACTGAATTTTCAAATGAGAATACCTATGTGCAAAACAATGTCCAATGCACATCATTTGGCCTTGGAAGGTGTGGAAAATATTACCTTCCTCAGTCTCAATTCTGGCATTGCATGAAAAACCATCTCAGCTACAGGATGCTGGCAAAGCCTAATTCAAAGTAGAACTTGTGCTATATAAGATAATATATAATACATCTTCCAGAACATTATGCAATATATAAACATGTTTGTCTATTTAATGGAATGGAATGAAATAATACATTTATTTAACAGAATTAAAGAATGTTTATGGGTACTCTCGTTTTGACTCAAGAAAATCACCATTTTATAGTTCAAATTGGGAAAAATAAATACAGTAAAAGGACAAAAGTATGAAGATTCAAAAAAATGTTTAGGGGTATGCGCACCCCTGCGTCCCCCAGAAAAAAAGCACTGGTAATAATGATGATGTTTCAAGATGGAGTGTAACACTAATTTTTCTAGGCAGAGCTTCTGCAAAGATTGATACTTCTGAAGAATAATACAATGCCCATTTCCTTTCACAGTCCCTTTTCAGATGGTCCCTTTTCAGAGCTCCTTTTCAGAAGAAGAAGAAGAAGAAGAAGAAGAAGAAGAAGAAGAAGAAGAAGAAGAAGAAGAAGAAGAAGAAGAAGAAGAAGAAGAAGAAGAAGGAGAGTTTGTATTTGATATCCCGCTAAAATTCTCCTTTCTCTTCCTCCCCCACAACAAACACTCTGTGAGGTGAGTGGGGCTGAGAGACTTCAAAGAAGTGTGACTGGCCCAAGGTCACCCAGCAGCTGCATGTGGAGGAGCAGAGACGCGAACCCGGTTCCCCAGATTACGAGTCTACCACTCTTACCCACTCCACCACACTGGCTTCAGGTGGTCCCTGGTCCCTTAGCAATGGTTTTGAGTTGCCCAAACAAATTTCTCAAGGCCTCCTGAACCTGTTTGTTCCTCAAGCTGTAGATGAAAGGGTTGAGCAAAGGGGACACAACAGTATTGAGGACGGCCACCATTTTGCCAAACTCCACTTTGCTACTCTGTGTCGGTTTGATATAAAGGAAGATGCAGCTCCCGTAGGTGATGGAGACCACAATGAAGTGAGAGGCACAAGTGGAAAAAGCCTTCTGTCTCCCTGTGGCAGTGGGGAAATGTAAGATGGTTCGGATTATATTGACGTATGACATTACTGTAATCACCAAGCTTCCCAGCACAGACAGCACAGCAGTGATGAACCCAACGAATTCCAAAAGCGATGTGTCCCCACAAACGAGTTTGATCAATGGTGTATTGTCACAGAAGAAGTGGTCAAGGACGTTGGACTTGCACATTGGGAACTGTAGGGAAAGCACTGATGGACCTATGATCAGCAGAAACCTGCCAGCCCAACAAAACACAACCAGCGTGATGCATAAGTAATGGTTCATAATAGCTGGATATCGCAAAGGATTGCTGATGGCTACATATCGATCGTAGGACATGACAGCTAAGAGGAAGAACTCGGTGGTTCCCAGGTGGAAATATAAGAAGGACTGTATCAGGCAACCAATGTAAGTGATGTTTTTATTGCCGGTTGAAAGGTGGACCAAGGTTTGGGGGATGATTGCCGTGGTGAAGCCAATTTCCAAGACAGAGAAATTCTGGAGGAAGAAATACATAGGAGTGTGTAGCCGGTGATCTATTTGAGCAACAGTGATAATCACAGCATTGCCTAAGATTGACAGAAGGTAGGAAAAGAGAAGGGTGGTGAATAACAGGAGCTGCAGTTTCCGGATGTCGGTGAAGCCCAGAAGGATAAACTCACTGACTGTCGTTTGGTTATACTTCATGCCTTCTTTAGAACTAGAGATGGGGTGGGAGAAGAAAGTGATGGACTGAAATAAATAACATCAAAACAAACAAACAAACAAACAAACAAACAAATAATGTTTGAACCACCCTGTGATCTTTGGATGAATGGCGGTGTACAAACGTGATAAATCTAAGCAAACTCAAATGAATAAATGTTCATAATCATGTAACTACAGAGCTGTAGACAATTACATGTGCAACCCCCAAGTTAAAATATGCCAATCTAAATTGCTTAATGGTGTTGATGTTGAGGATTGAGTTCAATCAAGATAACCATTATCTTTACTGCTGGGCTATGGCCCCTACAAAATATGAGCAAAACATACAAAGTCGGAAAAATGATGCTGACCTTTACTATATTTAGACAGACAGACAGACAGACAGAGAGACAGACACACACATATAGGGCTAGAAGAGTAAAGCATAAGAAAGGCAGAGGTGGGTGGAAGAGGAGAAAGAGAAGAATCTAAGCCTGTGTGTGCTTTTTATCCTGATGGATAGATACAAAATTCTAAGCTACGGAAAATCATTTCTCTGTACCCTTCCAGTAACTCTAAATGTCACCTTTGGAAAAGAACCAGCATGGCGCTGTGTTTAGTGTGTTGGACTAGGGCCTGGGAAGCCTGAGTTCAAATCCTGACACAGTCATGAACCTTGGCCTAATCTACCTCTCAGGCTTACTTTGATGAAGATTGGGAACGAGAGAACCATGTACACCATTTCCAGCTCTTTGCAGGAACTATGAAGTCAGATTGCCAGGTTCCAAATGGCATCCCTGCTATCATGGAAAACTGCAGAAACATTACAATGTACTTTGTATATCCAGATAACAATGGGTAGAAAGATAGGGGGTCTATCTTAAATTAAGATGGCTGGTGGACCTAAGGTCTTCCAGAGGTTGTTGGACTCCAGCTCCCACCAGCCCCAGCCAGCATGGCCAATGGTCAAGGAGTGTGGGAGTTGAAGTTCAAAAGTATCTGCAGAGCCACAGGCTCCCCATTCCTGACAGAGGATCTGAGCCACCTCTCCTTCCTTTAAGCTTACCTTGCTAATTATTTCGTGCCTTCAATATTGTGGCTGTGCCAACCGCAGTGTAAAGGACCAACTTTTGTGAATGATTAGCCCCCTAATATCTCCTTTCTTTTTCTAATTTGAAAACTGCATAGAAATATTGACGTACAGAGACCTGGTTTTGTCATATTTGTCGCTCATTATAGGTTCCCAGAAGATTATAGGTTCCCAGAAGATCTATGTGTCCTGATAACGGATGATTAATTTAACCCTCTCTTGTTTTGATTCTACGGACTCCGTACTTGAAATGGGGGAGTGAAATGAAGAGGACATGTTGCATCTAGGGTGGGGTGGGGTGAGCTTAAACCCAGGAGGGCAAGGTTCATATTGTTGATGAATCTCAACCAAACTCTCTGCTACCCACTGCCAGGTCGGTGTAGCCCAGGACGACGACTCAGGAACAGAACTTGCTGAACAGTAACTTGATTTGTATTTGCTTCAATTATATACAGCAGAGTAAAGCACAGCTTTGTACAAGTTACTGTATACACAGACTAGATTCAACCTGTAAATCATCCAGCGACAAAACAGCTCTAAATCATCCAGCGCCAAAACAATAGTAGCTCTTGCCCTCTGATCCTGCTCCGAATCCCCAGCATCAGGCTTCAAAGGAGGTTTAGCCACAATATCCCAGAGAGAGTCTGTCTGTAACATAGCTTGCATCCACTGGGACCACAGCAAGTAGTTGTGATTGTTGAGACCCTCAAAAGGTAACGCAAACGGATGAGCCATGTCTGTGTTAGTCAGCATCCAGTCATCTTGTAGACACGGGTCTACCGCCAATCAGCTCTTAGCATCGACTCCACGACACTCTGCCACCAATCACCACTGGCATGTCAGCACCAATTTCTTCCCTAGGAATCTGTGAGACTTCCGACCCTTGCGTCCATGACTTGGCTAGCACCTGGCAAACAAGCAGCGCTCCACAACCTGGATGCACGTAATCTGCGCCGGTAACCTGGGCCCATAACCTGTTGATGAATCTCAACCAAACTCTCTACTACCGACTGCCAGGTTGGTGTAGCCCAGGACGACGACTCAGGAACAGAACTTGCTGAACTGTAACTTGACTTGTATTTGCTTTAATTATATACAGCAGAGTAAAGCACAGCTTTGTACAAGTTACTATATACACAGACTAGATTCAAACTCTACACTCCAACCTCTCAACTCCAATCATACTCCAACACTGAACTGCTGTGTCATGCTTATAAGGGAAAACTTTTAATAATAATAATAATAATAATAATAATAATAATAATAATAATAATAATAATTTATACCCCGCCCATCTGGCTGGGTTTCCCCAGCCACTCTGGGCGGCTTACAACAGAAAAATGAAATAAAACAATTAAACATTAAAAGCCAATCACAGCCTGTTGCTAGGCTTCCCAGTCTCTAAGCAGACTTTCTCACATACTCTTCTTTAACTTGGCTTCTTGCTAACTGTCCACTTGAAAGCTGCAGTTTCTCACAGACCTCAACACATATCCCCAGAGAACTCGGAAACTTTCCTTGGGCCAGGCACTCTCTCTCAGCTTAACATCCTTCGCAGAGCTGTTGTGAAGATAAAATGGGGGCAGGAAACATACATGGAATGGTGAGATAAGAAGCAAGGCAAGTAAGTTAAATAGCATTGCTGTAAAATTCATAACTGAGGCCTAAGTTATATACTTTTAATAAAAAATCAGGGTCAACACTGTTAATATTAAAAAAATTAAAATGCTTGCATCATAATGTGATTATGATGATTCAGCTCACAACTATGGAGGGAATGCAAGGTTTTTAATCCCCCCCAGTTATTTACCCAAATCTCTCTCCAGCCCTTTTCTTTGACTCAAATGGGAGCTTTCTTCTCAATGCCAATAGAGGCTGCCGGGTGGGGGAGAGGATTTTCATAGAATCATAGAATCATGGAGTTGGAAGGGAACCTGAGTCATTGTGATGAAAGCCAGAAAGAAAAGGTTAACACCCCACCCCCACCCCACCCATGTCTTAAAGTCCCCAACCTGTGGCTACTATATCTTTTTTAAATGATTCCTGTAAACCTAAAGAGATGCATATAACTTCACATTTCAGATGGCCCATGTTGGATTGTAAATAGCCCTTGAGAGACACCTATTGTCTGTAGCTAAGGTCTGAAAGTGAGTGAAGTGGGGGTGGACATAAATGAAAGTGGAGGATGCTTTTGTGGCAGTTGAAGTGTGGAGATTACGGTGATGACTTTTTTACAACCTCATTTCTTTGTATCATAATTTGATGAGCTTTCATTAAAGATTAGATAAAATCTTACTTTCAAAGAGATTTGATTAAAAAAAACCTCACACACAAAATGATTTTTTAAAAAATTATTTATCAGTTTTTTTGACCGTTTTTGAAGTCACTGTAAGCAGATATAAAATTGAACCCAAGCTTTAGAGTCACATATATACAACATTATATAGGGTCATCAAACACACAAGGAAGCTTTTTTTAGCTGCAGTAACAGTATAGACGCCACTAGAGGACAATGTTTTGCTACCTCTCCTGTAGGTGTGACATTTGTACACCCTATGTTGCTAAGAACACTCTCCATTGTGGAATGTGGTGTTGTGTCCAAATCTGATACGAAATATATATAGAATTGTTCATACAATATTATGTAATGGTAAAACGGCATACAAAAAAATGACAATACAAAAAAAATTAAAACGGTTTGTGCATAACCTTTTTTAATATTTCAATGGAATATACCTCATTTTAGTCATTAACAGGCAAAAGTTCATCCATTTGTGCTACAGGAAATAATTTTTGAAGGAAAAAAATGAAAAAGCCATCACCCTAGTGGAGATGCCAATGTGTTGGCCATGGCCTTTTTGCGAGACAGGTCATTACATTACCCCTCCCATCGCATTTCCACCACCATCACCCTCGAGAGTGAGCTAGCAGCATTCCATGGCTACGGAGCATGCTCACTGTACTTTTGGCTCTCTGGGCAATGAAAGTGAGATGAGAAGGACTTTGCTTGAGACTTGGTTTCCCTTGACATTAGGTATGCAGCTGGGAGCTTTTAGGACTCGGTAATAATCATTCCCAGGTAACTTCATATAAACTCTGTCTCACGGACAGCACATTCTGTAGAAGAGGATGAGGACACTGCAGTAAGTCATGGTAAGATTAGGGGGCCATTGAAGCAACACTTTATTTCTTTATTATCTGATTTCGCCGCTAGCTACATAAGAAAATTCAGAGGATGTAATAAATTTTGTCTGTGACTTTCTAATTCTTTGGAGTCTTGCGGTGCTGGAGCAGGAGAAGATACAGGTGGGTTTTTTGTGTGTGCCAATTTCCCCTTCCATCAGCACCATTTTCAATACTGCTCTAACTCCCCCCCCCTCCCCGGCAACACCTTCTGCGTAAGATCTTAGGGTGCATATGGGCCTGCAATGTGTAAAGGGAATCAGAAATATATGCCCCCTTCTCCAATCTACTGACTCAATGCTCTCCTGGAAAGAAGAGGGCTCAATGGAAGCCACTGGATAAAACCAAATAATGTTGGCTGTTTATTTTAGATTATTCCCTATACACATACATTGGGTTTTAAGAATAATGGGGATTCTTGAAAGGGGTATGTGAATTAAGATTGGTTCTTCTCCCTCCTCACATGAGACAGCTCTAAACTGAATCATTCAGACATGCCTATTATACTGCTATTATACTCATTTGTTATATTCATGCATGGGGTAGTGATGTTTTTCAGTACAGATACCATATTTTTCTGTTTATAAGACACCCCCATGTATAAGATGCCCCCTATTTTTGAGGACTCAAAATTAGGAAAGCACCCCTCAGCACTACCCATGTATAAGAGGGGCCCCAATTTTAAACTTTTCTGGGTGTGTGTGTGTAAAAAAACCCCTAGTGTTATACACAGAAAAATACGGTAATCAACTTTTCTATCACCCAGTTGTTAGGCATTGATCTGGGGAAAAGCCAAACTATGAAAATCTTATGGAAAAAGAGGAATAATAATAATAATAATAATAATAATAATAATAATAATAATGTTTAGAATTTATGAAGAGGGAAGAATTGCAAAAGTAAGAAGTAACTGGAATACAAGAGAAGACATTTTAAGATGGAGATAATGGGTATTTGTATATCTGAAATCTCAGAAGAGGGGGAAAGTGGCAACCTTGAATCACACAAACTCCAGCGTGTGTAATTTGCATGTGTCTTCACTTGCCGATTTTGCAGCTCAAACTGTGGTTGAGGAATCAGAGCAGCATGGAGCAGGTGTCCGAGTTCATGTTAATTGGCTTCCGTCTTCCCAGGCCATTGGAGGTATTATTTTTTGTGGTGTTGTTTCTTGTTTTCCTACTAACGTTAGTTGGGAATTTCACCATCATCACACTGGTATGCCTGGACCAGCGCCTCCAAACTCCCATGTACTTTTTCCTTTGCAACCTCTCCCTCCTGGAGGTCCTCTTTGTCTTGTCAATCACCCCCAAGATGCTGGTGAACCTCATTTCCACGAACAAAGCCATCTCTTTCTTGGGCTGTGTGTCTCAGTGCTATTTCTACTTCTTTCTTGGAACCACAGAAACCATCCTTATTGCCGTGATGGCCTTTGATCGCTACGCTGCTATCTGCAAACCTCTTCGCTATACCATCATCATGAATGGTTGGGTCTGCACCAATTTGGTCTTGGGTTGCTGGATTGGTGGTTTCCTCTCTACACTCGGCCCCATCATTTTGCTCTTCAACCTATCCTTCTGTGGCTCTAACACTATAGACCATTTCTTTTGTGACTATGCCCCAATTATAAAGCTTTCTTGCAATGATGTACATTTCCAGTTGGCTCTGGAGAATGTCTTGTCCTCAGTGGTGCTCTTGAGCTCTTTGTTTGTCACTGTTGTCTCTTACATCTACGTCATTGTCACCATCTTGAGCATGCACTCTGCCAAAGGTCGACAAAAGACATTTTCCACCTGTGCTGCTCATATCACTGTTGCCTCTATCTTTTTTGGGAGTGCAATTTTCATGTACTCTTTACCTAGCCAGGGATTTTCTCGACAGGTACAGAAGGTGGTTGCAGTTTTTACTGCCATTGTAACACCATTACTAAACCCTTTTATTTATAGTCTAAGGAATGAGAAGGTCAAGGAAGCCTTCAAAGAGTGTCTGAGGAAGTGGGCATTCTCACAATGAGTGGAAATCCTATCCTTTCAGAGAGGAGCCAAAATGGCATCACATTTTATCAATCCCCAAATAAAATGGTGAAAGCTTTTCGGCACTGTTTGTAGCAAATGTTTGTCCTGAAACACTGAAAATGATTAACTGTTACGATCCATGGTGGCCATTGTATGTTTTTTAAAAAGGCATGGCAATTGCCATTAATCTTGGATTATTTTGTAGATAGAACAGGATATGGGGAGAAATTTAATGAATAGGAAAATGGGGTGGGGGAGGGGTTTTATTGGTTTGTGCTTTTCAGTTCTTGCTTTTATTATGTATTTTGTGCTTTTATGTTGCATTCTTATGTTGTGAACTGCCCTGAGACCTGCAGATGGAGGGCGGTATACAAATTTAATTGATAAATAAAAATAGTCAACAACTTAATAAAGAAAGACTTTTAAAAATGATTTATGTAAACATATGATATTATATGGAGGGCTGATCTGAAGACCCAAATGATTTTGATTGGTTATTATTATTATTATTATTATTATTTATACCCCGCCCATCTGGCAGGGTTTCCCCCACCACTCTGGGCGGCTTCCAACAAATAGCAAAAGACATTAAAATATCACAGATTAAAAACTTCCCTAAACAGGGCTGCCTTTAGGTGTTTTCTAAATGTCAGGTAGTTGTTTATCTCCTTGACCTCCGATGGGAGGACGTTCCACAGGGCAGGCACCACTACCGAAAGGCCCTCTGCCTGGTTCCCTGTAGCTTTGCTTCTCGCAGTGAGGGAACCGCCAGAAGGCCCTCGGCGCTGGACCTCAGTGTCCGGGCTAAACAATGGGGGTGGAGACACTCGTTCAGGTATACAGGACCGAAGCCATTTAGGGCTTTAAGGTCAGCACCAACACTTTGAATTGTGCTCGGAAACGTACTGGGAGCCAATGTACGACCGGTGTTATGTGGTCTTGGCGGCCACTCCCAGTCACCAGTCTAGCTGCCGCATTCTGGATTAATTGCAGTTTTCAGGTCACCTTCAAAGGTAGCCCCACGTAGAGCGCATTGCAGTAATCCAAGCAGGAGATAACTAGAGCATGCACCACTCTGGTGAGATAGTCTGTGGGCAGGTAGGGTCTCAGCCTGCGTACCAGATGGAGCTGATAGACAGCCGCCCTGGACACAGAATTGACCTGTGGCTCCATGGACAGCTGTGAGTCCAAAATGACTCCCAGGCTGCACACCTGGTCCTTCAGGGGCACAGTGACCCCATTCAGGACCAGGGAGTCCCCCACACCCGCCTGCCCCCTGTCCCCAAAAAACAGTACTTCTGTCTTGTCAGGATTCAACCTCAATCTGTTAGCCGCCATCCATCCTCCGACTGCCTCCAGGCACTCACACAGGACCTTTACCCCCTTCACTGGTTCTGATTTAAAAGAGAGATAGAGTTGGGTGTCATCCGCATACTGATGAACA
Organism: Zootoca vivipara; assembly: GCF_963506605.1. Taxonomy (NCBI): domain Eukaryota; kingdom Metazoa; phylum Chordata; class Lepidosauria; order Squamata; family Lacertidae; genus Zootoca; species Zootoca vivipara. The sequence goes on from NC_083288.1 coordinate 45,628,638, forward strand.
CCCAGCCCAACCCCCCTGATGAACTCTCCCAGCAGCTTCATATAGATGTTAAAAAGCAGGGGGAAGAGGACGGAACCCTGAGGCACCCCACAAGTGAGAGGCCAGGGGTCTGAACACTCATCCCCCACCACAACTTTCTGAACATGGCCCAGGAGGAAGAAGCAGAACCACTGTATGACAGTGCTCCCAGCTCCCAACCCCTCTAGACGGTCCAGAAGGATGTTATGGTCGATTGTATCAAAGGCCGCTGAGAGACCAGCAGAACTAGGAAACAGCTCTCACCTTTGTCCCTAGCCTGCCGGAGATCATCGACCAGCGCGACCAAGGCAGTTTCAGTCCCATGATGAGGCCTGAATCCCGATTGGAAGGGATCCAAATGGTCCGCATCCTCCAGGCGTGCTTGGAGTTGTTCAGCAACCACTCGCTCAATCACCTTGCTCAATGGGCAATGGCAGTGAGATCAGAAGCTCTTGGTATGAGACTTGGGTTCCCCTGGCATTATGTACTTAACCTGAAGCGAACTTTCCCATTGAAAGCAATGGAAAGTGGATTAATTCGTTCCAGACAGGTCTGTGGAGTACTTAAACTGAAAATACTCAAACTGAGGTGTACTTAAACCGAGGTATTACTGTATTGTTATTATGTCAATGAGCAGACTTGGAACTTAGGAAAATGTATAATAAAGTTTAAAGTTTATTATATAGCAACGTTTCCTGCAGTGGTTTTTTTTAAAAAAAACAACAACAGTAAGTCCCCTAATTTAAACATCAATGTAAAACAATATATGTTCTAAATCAACACCCCTTTGCAAAGCTGTTGTCCTTTGTATTCATTCATGAAAAAAGCAGCTCTTTAGAAATGAAGTGAAGCTGCTCACTGTATTTCACAAACTCTGTCAAAATCAATTTTATGACATTTTTTTTCAGTATTTCAGTATTATTGGGGGGGGGGGTGATCACCACTTGTCAGCACCCACAGTTCCCTATTATTGCTCTCAGTGATACCAGCTAGTACCAGCTAGCCATACTAATAAAGTACTTTTTGGAAAGTATTCAAGGAATGAGAGGAGAGGAGAGATGAGCTACAAGGAATAGTTAGCATCCATTGATGGAGGACGGACAAGCAGCTATTTCAGGAGACTGAAACACTCACCATGAAACTGGAAACTCCACTGTAATGGGGTGTACAGCTCTTTTAAATAAATTAAATGTCTGCTAAGCATTTCTAATCACTGCTGCCAGTCACTTAAATAGGCAAAGGAGAGGGGTGAGGTCTATAGGCAGAGGAAGGGTATCTAACCTATGGTTATATACATATAACAATTGGGGGCTTCCAGCACTTGGCCAACTGCCTTCTGTCCTTAGTTATGGGTGCAACACATTCCATTGTGGGGGGCGGGGAGGGCTGAGTGGTAGAGTGTCTGATTTGCACTCAGAAAGTCCTGGGTTCAATTGCTACCAACTTCAGATAGACCTGGGAAAGAGCGGAATAATCATCAGCTCCTAACCTGGAGATTGAATTTGGGACCCTTTGAATCTGGCAGTGGCTTCTGGGAGCTGTAGTCCAAACATGTGGAGAGCAAGGGTTGCAGAAGGCTAATCTATGCAAATTAAAGCAGCTTTGTTCCACTTAACAGTGAACATCCTCCTCCCAAGGTACCTTTAAACAAAGCTTCTTTCACTAGTATTCTACAGAGAGTATGATGAAAGACACCCAGCCATGATGAGATTTAAGTGACACAGGAAATCTATATTATAGATCTGGTGTTGATAGCTGCATCTTACCTAGGTGAGTAATATTGTATCATATTATACTGCTTTGCTTTATAAAGGTATTCAGAGTTTTCTTATTTTTTATTATGAGACAAATATGTCATCCCCCCCCTTTTTTGAGAGATATCTAGTGTGTTATCAGTGCTATGCTATATGATTAAATACTGAACTAGTACAAAATTTAGGCAAATAAGCTGTATTTTTTTTTTAAGTCTTCAAGGAAAAAATCTGCTAATATGCACATTTTTGTAGGCATTTTTCCTAATCTACACGTTTTTTCAAAGCAATTTTTCATAATATAATGAACTTTGACATGTTATTGTCACCAATTTGTGCATTTTTATGGACCTTTTATCCTAGTATATGCACATTTGCACCCACTACTTGGCTGAAGAACAGCATCCCAAAAATTTCGAGAACTGAACATTTTGAAAAATGACACACAACCCCCCCCCCCCCCGCTTATGTGTTATTAGGAAATTTTGAAAGCCTTCAACAACACGCATTTAACAACAATGCAATGTGAAGAATGTTGGTGCTTTCATTAACAACTTTGCTCCCATGCTTTTGCTGACTCGGTTGTCCTTCTGTGGTGATAATGTCATAGACCATTTTTTCTGTGACTATGCTCCAGTAATAAAACTTGCCACCATCTTGCACATATACTCCATAAAAGGTCAGCAAAAGATATTTCCAACCTGCACTTCTCACACCAGAGTCACATCCATCTTTTATGGCAGTGCAATATTCATGTACTACTTGCCCAGCCAGGAACGATCTTGGGATGTCCAGAAGGGAGTTGCAGTCCTTACCACCATTTCTAATCCCTTTTATTTATAGTCTAAGGAATTGTTGTTCGGTCCCAGCTCCTGCCAACCTAGCAGTTCGAAAGCACATCGAAGTGCAAGCTGCACGCCGGCTCCCTCGGCCAATAAAGCGAGATGAACAAGAATTATCTATAAACAAGATATGAAATGGGAGTTAAGATGTAATTCTATGATGTTTAGTTAAGATTTGGAAATGTTATGAGTTAATTATAATATAATGGCAAGAAGGGGAAGTGAAGAATTTTGAAGAAATAAGATGTGATGATATTGTTTTGCATTTTTGTATCTTTTTTCTTTTCTTTCGTTCAAATTTTTCGTTTCTATTTTTCTTTTTTCTCTATGTAAAATCCAATAAAAATTATTATTATTATTATTATTTTAAAAAGCGAGATGAGCGCCGCAACTTCAGAATCGGTGAAAACTGGAGCTAACGGTAAGGGGTCCCTCTACCTTTTAAGGAATGAGAAGGTCAATGAAGCCTTCAAAGACTATCTGAAGAGGAGGAAATCTGAACACGTGTGGTCTTTTTTACAAAGTGGCTAGCAAATTAGGGAGGCTGTAGGGTGATGGATTAGTGGCTGCAATGTTTGTAGTTGGTTGAAGACCCTTTCCTTAGGTACAAAGATACCGATCCCATCTTCCAACTGGCAACATCAATGCAACTACAGCCTGTTATATGCCTAGGAAGGTTGTATGTAGGGCCTGAGTGCAGCAGCACACAGAAAGCAGAGTGGGGGCTAAGTATTTCTTCTCTCCCCTTTCAACTTATTTCTTTTACAACAACCCCCCCTCTCAAATTATGGCAGAAATCCTTAGCAGTTTGTAATCAGTTTTACTTACTCTAAAAAGTCACTCATAAATCCTTCCTTTTCTGAGAGACAACTGGCCCCATGAAAGGGTGTGTCCAGCCCTATATAAATACAAGGAAAAAAACACATTTAACTGCATAATAAGGGTAAGTGTGTGACAGCATATCTATATATCTATGTTTCATGGGCGTACCCAGGATCAAAACTAGGGGGGGCAAGGGGAGGGGCCAAGGCACGGAAGGGGAGGGGCCACAAAGTGGGCGGGAACGGCGAACTCGCACTCCGCCGGGCTGTGCCCCTCCCTAGAAGCAGGGCTGGTGGGCGGAGGCGGAGCCCAGCCCAGCGGAGCACGAGTTCAGCGTTCCCGCCCACCGCGCCGCGCTCTCTGGTTCCCCGCCGCGCTTGGCCTTGCCAGAGGGCGCGCCGGGGAGCTGGAGGGAGGGTGCGGCGCGGCGCGGCGGGAATGGCGAACTCGCGCTCCGCCGGGCTGTGCTCCGCCTCTGCCCACCAGCCCTGCTTCTAGAGTAGGGCAGCTGCCCTAACTTGCCCCGTGGTGGGTACGCCCTTGCTATGTTTATCTGTTTGGCAGGACTATTATTTTTAAAGGATCAAATTGATGTAGAAACAGAATTAAGGCATGTGAATGAGATCTGAGCCAAAATCAGTAGATCTGCTTGTTCCTATTTCAATTACATACAGTACATTTACAATACTCCCCCCTCCCAACAAAAAACACCCCCAGATTTAAGGGGAAATACTAGAGGGGGTGAATGCTTTTGAAGGAAGACAGCTGAAGGCAGCCCTGTATCAGGAAATTTTTAATGTCTTATGTTTTACAATTTTATATATATGCTGTAAGCGGCCCAGAGTGGCTGGGAAAACCCAACCAGATGGGTGGAGTATAATTTTTTATTGTTATTAATTATAGCAGAATTTGACCACTTTTGCTATTATATTCATAGTATTCCCTCCCTTCCACCTGTGGTCCTTCAGGTACTGTGGCTCGACACCATTACACACTTTTTGAAATCTTAGAACTCTCTCACAACCATTTTGGGCATAAAGGCTTCTATGTACTCTGACTTCAAGCCACAGATGCCGAACATGGTGATTTTCTGGTCTGAGCTCCGTGATGGTTAGCAAAGCTGTTGTGCCAATTTTCTGCCACAATCCCATTGGCTCAGCTTGTGATTTTGGTAATACAACCATTGTCACAGTGCAGTCAGACTCTCTTTCAGGGCGGAGGCAGTCACAGTACAATGGACATGGTGAGATGAGGTATTACGGAGCCTGAGGCAAAGGGCATGATGTCACCTCCCCTTCAGGTACAGAAACTGCTTATACTTAATCTTAGGGTCTTGGGTTCAAGCCCCACACTGGGCAAAAATATCCTAGCATTGCAGATGTTTTGACTAGATGACCTTTGTGGTCCCTTTCAACTCTATGATTCTATGACTCCAACTCTGAGTCAATGTACAAAACAGGAGGCAGAACTATATGCTTCCCTGGTCTGATCCAGGCAGGCTTGGCTTAACTTCGTAATAATGATGATAATAATAATGATAATAATGCTACTTATCTATACTCCTCTTTTGCCAGCAGATAACTCATGAAAGTCAATACTTTATGGACAACCAAACAAAGATCAATGAGTTTATACTGCTGGGATTCACTGAGAATGGCAAACTAGAGATATTTTTCTTTGTCCTTTTCTTAATCATGTACCTGATGGCTGTAATGGGAAACATGATCATTATCACCATCACTCTCATGGATTTCCACCTCAAGACACCCATGTATTTCTTCCTCCGGAATTACGCCATCTTGGAAATTGGATACACCACTGCTGCCGTCCCAAAGGCGTTGTTCAACCTTGCATCTGGCAGGAAAACAATATCGTATGTTGGGTGTTTAAGCCAATCATTTTTCTATTTCTTTCTGGGCACCACAGATTTCTTCCTGCTGACTGTGATGTCCTTTGACCGATATGTGGCCATCTGCAACCCCCTAAGGTACACCACCATCATGAACGAGAAGTTCTGCACATTTTTGGTGCTGTTCTCATGGATTGGGTCACTTGCTGTGATTTTGGTGCAGAGTATGCTGTTCATTCAATTTCCCTTTTGCAACTCAAACATCATTGACCATTTCTTCTGCGACAGCAAACCATTACTCCGTCTTCTCTGTGGTGATACACAATTCCTAGAGCTCTCCAGCTTTATTCTTTCAGTGTTTACGCTACTGGGGACTTTAGCTATCACTGTTGTGTCCTATGTGAATATAATCTCAACTGTTCTCCACATCCCAACTGCTGCAGGGAGGCAGAAGGCCTTTTCCACCTGTGCTGCCCACATCACCGTTGTCACTGTCACCTATGGAAGCTGCATCACTATGTACATCATACCTGAGCGGGATGGTGGGCAAAACTTCAACAAGGTTGTGGCCGTTCTTAACAATGTGGTTTGTCCTCTTATGACCCCCTTTGTGTTACAGCCTGAGGAACAGGCAGGTCCAAGATGCCTTGAAAAATGCTTTTGCCTGCAATCATGTATTTAATAAAATGCAGAGAAACTAATGCAGTTTGAAATGATGGAAGGAAAGGGAGTCATGAACTGGTTAAAATAGACCCACGAAGCCCAAATAAATAGATTTCTCCTGAAAACAAAAGCCTTTATTGGTTTGCAAAACCTTTGAATTATCACCAGATCCTCATTTCATAGTCTGAAGATCATTGAATCATAGTTTTAGGCAGTGCTATTGTGTTTCTATAAAAAAGAGGTGCCAGAACTCACCATGAACATCTCTCTGCTGTATCAATTTTTTCCACACAACCATTTTTGAGGTATGTAAAGCTGATACACTTTGAATGGCTCAATTTCATCCAGTGAGCCTCAAGACTGAGCAAGGATTTGAGCCTTCATTCCCCAGACCCTACTACAAAAAAAGTCAAAGAAAAATTACAAGTACATACTTATGCATCTGATGGAAGAGGGAACCACACCAGTTTATTGTATAATAATCAACTTCCTGCTTTATTGGATCAACTGGCATGTTTCTAGGAGTCATATCAGAGCCCGGAACCAATGGAAGCACACAGTACGGGCCACTCTTTCCCTTCATTTCAGAACCATTGAACCAAAGCAGTCAGAAGTAAACACTCCTCAAAAATCTGTCCTGGTAAGGTGGAGCTGAGCATTTGCCAGAAGAGGAAGAGGAAGGTGGCAGTGAGCATAGCTGCCAAGTCTCCTGTTTTCCCCGGGAAATCCCCGTTTCCCCAGCTGTTCCTAGCTGAAAAAACAGATTTTTTTTGTTTTTTCCCTGGTTTATTCTGGCGCGGCGGGCATTTTGGAACTGGGTGGCGCATGCTCAGAAGCAACTTTTGATGCTGCTCTGCCCAGTTCCAAAATGGCTGCAGTGCGACTTCTGGCATGGCGGCCATTTTGGAACTGGGCAAAGCAGCATCAAAAGTCACTTCTGAGCATGCTCCGCCCAGTTCCAAAATGGCAGCAGTGCTACTTCCGGTCTGCCTGGTCCCTTATTTCTCTGACAGCAACTTGGCAGGTATGGGCAGTGAGGGCAGGGCTGCATGTGTGCAATGGCAGGGGAGCTGTATTGACCCTGATGGTGGGGCCACACAACGCCGCCATCATCACATGCCCTCACTGTTGCAATCTGCCCCACTGGATGAACCACTCATGGCTCCTTTCAAGGAAACCGTGCATTGGATTGCCGTATTTCTGATCCTCATACATTGGTTAATATATTCTGTGTCCTTTGCCTCATGTGTATGTGGCTGTATGCAGATCATGGATGACCAAGAAGATGCCCCCCCAGAAGTTGTTGGACTACAAATCCCATCAGCCTCACCCTGTATAGCTATTGGTCAGGGACAGCAGTACCAACAGTCCACCTTCATTTTGGCTATCACTGATGTATATAGTCCACACCTGCCCACTTTTGTGGACTCTCATCTTGGGGATGGGGCTGTCCTGATAGGTTCCTGCACTTTAGAATTGACCACTTTACCACTGTCTACATGCTGGTCTATGAGAAGGAGATCTGGTATTCATTCAGTTGTTTTCTAATTTCCTGGTATCAAGCAAGGTTACTAGAGGTCATCATCATCATCATTATTTTTTAAAAAAGTTTAATAAGTTTTTTCCTAGTAATCATTCCATAGAGAATTAATTACTCTAAAGTGAGAGGCAAGTTTTGATCCTTGGAGGCATCTCAACTTAGATGGTTTAATTTTTAAGAAGTTAATAAGTAAACTGGACCTTGGGAACTAATCAGTTGTTGAAAAAAAGGATTGAAGTTAATTATCTAGCAAAGTTTCTAGCAATGCTCTGTGAAAACACCTCTGAAATCTGGATTTTTAAAAGTCCTATGTAAAAGTGTAAGACCTGTAATTAAACATGCTGTATATTTGAAATCAACATGCTTTTGAAAAAAGTCATCTTTTCTGACAGAAATGCTGTCTTTAGAGCTGAGGTGAAACTACCCATGGCATTTCACAAACATTTTCAGCTCTGTCAAAATCACTCTTATGACAACTTTTACTGTGCACAAAAACTAAAAAATAAAAATAAAAAAATTGGAATTGAAATTTATAAAATTAAAACAAAAAATATTTATTTTGTTTTGGCATATCATGTGTGCCTCTTGAATTTCAAGCAACAGAAAGCTCAGTTCTATGTAATTGGATACTGGTAATCACTTTTACTCCCAGTATGGCTGTTTTAAGAAAACTTAAGCGTTTTGTGGTAATTGTGTTCTTATTCCTTTCACACATACCTATCACTGTATCTTTTTCAAGGAAGAAATATTTGCTGTGGAAGATTAAATAACCCTTTAAATCCCACTAGAGGGCAGCAAATATTAGGAAATGTTACCTATGCAGTTTTTTTCAGCACAACAACCCTCTGAGGTAGATAAGGCAGGAAGCCTGTGCCCTATTTCATACATCCTGCCAGGGTGGTTAAAAAGTCCCTGGTTACACCCATACCATACATTTAATGCACTCTTATACCACTTCAAAAACCATGGCTTCCCCCAAAGTCTGGGAACTGCAGTTTACTAAGGGTGCTGGGAATTGCAGCTCTGCAAAGCTTTGACTAGCAACCCTCATGTGACCTCTGTTCACATAAAACGAGTCACTGTGTGCTATGCATACACATTTTTGCCAGCATCTTCACAACATTGTTGGCATCAGAACCCCCCATTCCCATTTAATCTAGATTTACCCTTTCAGGGGGAATTCAAATAACACACACACACACACATGCAATATCTGAACAACTCCTTTTGCAATACTAAGAGTTGTCTTCAAAGTTAGTCCTACTCAGAGTAGACCCATTGAAATTACCGTGTTTCTCATATTATAAGACATGTCTTATATTTATTTTTTCCTCAAAAAAACACACTATGGCTTATTTTCAAGGGATGTCTTATTTTTTTCCTCCTCCTCCTGCTGCGGCCGGCATTGCTGCTGCGCCTATCACTATGTCTTATTTTCGGGGTATGGCTTATATTCCTTGAATGCTTAAAAATCCTGCTATGGCTTATTTTATAGGTATGTCTTAAAATATGAGAAACAGGGTAATATAGCTGCCAATTGAGGCCAATTAATTTCTTTTTTTTAAAATAATTATTTATTAAATTTTCCAAAATAAACACATTTAAAACATTATACAAGACAAACAAACACATAAACAAACATTCAAAAATACAAACATCCCAAAAAAACATGCTCCGCCGAGCTTGACTTCCCTCCCTCCCCTCAAAAGGTTTTCTAATCAGTTCTTATCTCGCAGTTCCTTTGTATCTAATCTTTAGGGTCAATTCGTAGGATTTATTTCACGCCTGCAAGTGTCTTTAAACCTTTACAGTTCATTTCCATATAGTCCACAAATTTACTCCAATCCCTTAGAAACCTTGTCTCCCTCTGGTTTCGAATCCTGCTAGTCAGTCTCGCTAATTCTGCATATTCAATCATCTTTGTCTGCCAGTCTCCAATTGTCGGTAAGTCCTGGGTTTTCCATTTTTGGGCTAATAATGTCCTCGCCGCGGTTGTCGCATATAAGAAAAGGGTACTATCCTCCCTTGTTATCTCTTGGCCTATCAGTCCTAACAGAAAGGCCTCTGGTCTTTTGGGAAAAGTATATTTAAATATCTTTTTCAGTTCGTTATATATCATTTCCCAATATCCTTTAACCTTTTCACATTTCCACCACATATGATAAAAGTCCCCTTCCTTTTCATTACATTTCCAGCACATTCTATTACTCATTCTATACATTTTCGCTAATTTCACTGGAGTTAAGTGCCATCTATACATCATCTTCCAAACATTCTCTTTCAAAGCAGTACATGCTGTAAATTTTATTGTTTGGTTCCATAATTTCAACCACGCATCATATTCAATATTATGCCCAAAATCCTTAGCCCATTTTATCATTACCTCTTTCGTCAACTCATCTTTAGTATACCACTCTACCAGCAAGTTATACATTTTGGACAACCATTTCACTCTGCCCCCTAGCAACTCTGTTTGAAATTTGGACCTTCTCTCCTCAAAACCAATTTTTTTATCTTGCACAAATACATCATTAATTTGATGATATTGCAACCAACTCGTCAAATATACTTTCACCTCTTCATACGGTTTCAGTTTCCAACCTTGTTCCGATTGTCTTAGAAAATTTTCATATGTTGGTCTCTCACCTTCCATATTCACTTTTTTCACTATAATCACTTCCATTGGTGAGATCCACCATGGCGTCTTGGTCTCTAACAAGGCTTTATTTCTTTCCCATACTTCAAATAACGATCTTCTTATAACATGGTTCGTAAATCCTTTATGGGTTTTTTTCTTATCATACCATAGATATGAATGCCAACCTGCTCTGTTGTCAAATCCCTCCAAGTCCAACAAGTCCGTATTTTCCAATGTTATCCATTCTTTTATCCAACAGAGACATGACGCTTCAAAGTATAATTTCAAGTCTGGCATGGAGAATCCGCCTCTTTCGGTCTTGTCTACCAATATTTTATATTTTATTCTTGGTTTCTTCCCCTGCCAGACAAATCTTTGTAAATCTTTTTGCCATTCCTTGAATTGTCTTGTCCCCTTTATAATAGGTATTGTTTGAAACAAGAATAACATTTTGGGCAATACGTTCATCTTTACAGCTGCAATTCTACCGAGGAATGACAACTTCCTCCTATTCCATATCTCTAAATCTTTCTTTATTTCTTTCCATACCAATTCATAATTATCATTAAACAAATTTATATTTTTGGTTGTCATCCATATTCCAAGGTATTGTACCTTTTTTACGATCGCAATACCATATCTTTGCTGCAAATCTTCCTTCTCTTCTTTACCAAATTTTTTTATCATCATTTTCGTCTTTTGTTTATTCATTTTAAATCCTGCCAATTGTCCAAATTCTTCAATCACTTCTATCACTTCAGCAACACTTTCTTTGGGGTTCTCTAAAGTTACAACTACATCATCTGCAAATGCTTTCAGTTTGAATTCTTTCGCACCTAATTTAATTCCTTTGATGGATTGTTTTTCTCTAATTCTGTTTAGTAGCACTTCCAAGACCGTAATGAACAATAACGGGGACAGCGGGCATCCCTGTCTGGTCCCCTTTGTGATTTCAAATTCATCTGTCAAAACATTATTTACTATCAATTTTGCTCTTTGTTCCGAATATATTGCTTCAATCCCATTCAGGAAACATCCCCCTACCTTCATCTTTTCCAGGTTCTTTTTCATAAAATGCCAAGATATATTATCAAAAGCTTTCTCTGCATCAATGAACATCAGCGCCGCAGGTTTATCTATCCTAACCTCCAAGAATTCTATCACGTCTATAATATGTCTTACATTATCTTTTAATTGTCGGTTAGGTAGAAAACCTGCTTGGTCTTTATGGATCAAGTCCTTCAAGATCTCTTTCAATCTTGTTGCCATTATGTCTGCAAAAAGCTTATAGTCATTATTCAATAATGAAATTGGTCTGTAGTTTTTTACATCTAAACCATCTGAACCTTGCTTCGGTATCAAAGTTATATAAGCTTCTTTCCATGTGTTTGGGGTCTTTCCTCCTTGAAGTATGTTATTCATTACTTCCACTAATACAGGGATCAACTGTCCATTCAGTACTTTATAATATTTTGCCGATAGTCCATCCGGTCCTGGCGCTTTTCCTTGCTTCATCTTCTTTATCGCATTCTGGATTTCTTGTGCAGTTATTGAGGCATTCAATATATTCTTCTCTTTTTCCATAATTTGCTTTAACTTATGTTTCTCCAAATATTCATTTATCTTTCTAGCATCTTCTTTTCCTTTACTATACAGGTTTTTATAATAATTTTGAAAGGCCCTTCTGATTTCTTTTGGGTCTTCAATTATTTCTTCCTGAACTTTAATTTTGTTTATTATATTTTGATTTTGTCTTTTCCTCAATTGCCAGGCCAACCATTTCCCTGTTTTATTTGCCGATTCAAAATTCTTTTGTTTCATCTGCTTTATCTTCCACTCTATTTCCTGATTCACCAACATGGAGAATTGTGTTTGCAACATCTTTATATTATTCTTAATTTGCTGATCGTACGGTTTGTCGATCAGCCTCTTCTCATTCTCCATGAGGTGTCTCAGAATTTCTTCTTTCTTCTTTTCTTTATTTTTCTTTAAATAACTGTTTTTTTGTATTAAATAGCCTCTCATTACTGCTTTACTTGCATCCCAGACTATATCTATTCCAGTTTCTTTATGCAAGTTCCAATGGAAATAATCCTTCAAGATTTCTTTTGCTTTTTCCACAGTTTCTTTATTTTCCAACACTTCTTCATTCATTCTCCATCTAAAGGAATTCTGTTCTTTCCCTCTCATCTCCAAGAATACTGGATTGTGGTCCGACAATGTCCGTGGCGTTATTTCACTTTTTGTTGTCCTGGGTACTAATTCTTTAGAAATCCACATATGATCAATTCTTCCCGAACTTTGGTTTGGTTCTGAAAAAAAGGTAAATTTCGTCGTCGGGTGTTTCACTCTCCATACATCTACTAGCCCCAGATTTTCCGTAAGTTCAAAGAACGATTTAGGTAATTTTCCATCATGCTTCCTCTTTTTTGTTCTGTCCAATTCAGGTATCGCCACTCCATTAAAATCACCTAACAAGATAATCTTTTGATCCATGTATTCCATTAAATCTTCCTCCAACTTCTTAAAAAATTCTGCCTTGTTTTCATTCGGTGCGTAAATTCCAACCAAAAACATTTTTTCTCCATAAAATGTTATCTGTACAACGATCACTCTTCCCTCTTCGTCTCTCGAGATCAATTTCGGATCCAATTTCTCTTTCACATAAAAGACTACTCCTCTCTTTTTATTAGCAATTGAATTTATAAACTCTTTTCCTAATCCTTTATTGATTAAAATATGACTATGTTTCTTCGCTACATGAGTTTCTTGCAAACAAATCACATCCAGACTCCTTTTCTTCAAAATATGTTCAATCTTATTTCTTTTCTTCTTATCATTTAATCCATTTACATTCCATGACAACACCTTGAGTGCCATGTTCAAATTCTGTTACGAGATCTAATTTAGTCTTGGATGGGTATTTTATTACTATCTTTATCCTCTTCCTCCTCCTCCTCTGGTTTAGATTCTTCCCCCGATTCTCCTTCTTCTTTATCTTCTTCCTCTTCTTCTCTCTTTTTCTCTTTTTTCTTCTTTGGTCTGACGTCTTCTTCTTCTTCCTCCGTCTCTGCAGCCAAAATTGCTAAACTTGGTTCCAACGGCCCCAGGAACTTCTCATATTTCCTTAGAAATTTCCCGATGTCTAACATACTCGTCAATATATGTTTCTTCTCTTTGTAATAGAACATTATTCCTTCGGGATACTCCCACTTATGTTGTACTCCGTTCTTCCTCAGTAGAGACACCATTGATTTATACGCGTCCCGTTTGCGAAGGAACCTTCCCGGTATTTCTTTAAAGACGATTATGGGTCTTCCTCCGATAATTAACTTGTTAGTAAAACTTAATTTCAAAATCTCATTCTTCATTTCCATTGAATTGAAGATCACCAAGCAATCTCCTGGTGCTTTTCTTGCTCTGGCTTTGGCCGATTTTACTCTAATCCTAAATGCAGTGACAATGGAGTTACTCACTTCAAATAAACTACACACACACTTGCAATACCTGAACAACTCCTTTTGCAATACTAAGAGCTGTCTTCAAAGTTAGTCCTACTCAAAGTAGACCCATTGAAATTAATATAGCTGCCGATTGAGGCCAATTAATTTCAGTGGTTAGAACTTAGTTGGCTACAGCCCTAAATTCACATCCAGAAGTTCCCATAGGAGGCTCCTATCAGGTATCCTGGTGAAAAAATAGTAAAAAATGGCTGATCTGTTGCTAGATTTGGTTGCTTGTTGCAATCTGCTTCATTGGGTCAATGGTAAACAAACCTGATGAGCCTTTCCTCTTCTAAAAGTTTTCTCATGAAATCTGCCGGTGATAGCTACTGTGTGAAAAATCAGCTTTGGACAGGGAAAAGGCACTGGGAGGATGTAAGATAACCACTCTGATGTCATACCCTCCAAATTTTGGAGATCTAATACCAGCATGTGTGTCTTCTGGGATGCACTCCAAGGTGAGTCATGTGACCCACACATCACTCTACCCTGAGAAAAGTGCTTTTTCAGGGTGAGACGGCAAGAGTTCGCAGCACGCAAAATGGCTGTTGTGATCTCGCACGGGAAAAAAAAGGGATGTCCCATTTTTTTCTGGGACACACAACAGGTATGTGATGTTTCAAAGGTAAACCATTGAGTGCCTCAGCTTGTGCAGTCCTACCTTTGAACGAGAGAGAGAGAGAGAGAGAGAGAGAGAGAGAGAGAGAGAGAGAGAGAGAGAGAGAGAGATGGACCAGACTGGACTTTACTTTTGAATGCTTGGCCCAATTCTTCTTGTTACCCGGTGCAGTGGAGACCAAAGGCTTGAAGAAGATCTTAGGAAATGTAGCCCCAGGGAATAGGGATTGATTTTTACAGTAAGTCACTCTGAGAACTGTAGCCCAGAGAGGGGGAAAGGAGTCAGCTAACAACTCTCCTTGCCCTTATCAGACTACAGTTCCCAGGATGCTTTTGGGGAAGCCATTGCTGCTTAAAGTGGTATGATACAATTCTGGGCTGCATCAATAGGAGTATAGCGTCTAGATCTAGGGAAGTAATAGTACCAATGTATTCTGCTCTGGTCAGACCTCACCTGGAGTACTGTGTCCAGTTCTGGGCACCACAGTTCAAGAAGGATACTGACAAGCTGGAACGTGTCCAGAAGAGGGCAACCAAAATGGTCAAAGGCCTGGAAACGATGCCTTATGAGGAACGGCTTAGGGAGCTGGGTATGTTTAGCCTGGAGAAGAGAAGATTAAGGGGTGATATAATAGCCATGTTCAAATATATGAAAGGATGTCATATGGAGGAGGGAGAAGGATTGTTTTCTGTTGCTCCAGAGAAGCGGACACGGAGCAATTGATTAAAACTTCAAGAAAGAAGATTCCACCTAAACATTAGGAAGAACTTCCTGACAGTGAGAGCTGTTCGGCGGTGGAATTTGCTACCAAGGAGTGTGGTGGAGTCTCCTTCTTTGGAGGTCTTTAAGCAGAGGCTTGACAGGCATATGTCAAGAATGCTTTGATGGTGTTTCCTGCTTGGCAGGGGGTTGGACTGGATGGCCCTCGTGGTCTCTTCCAACTCTATGATTCTATGATTCTATGATTCTATGATACTGTTTGAAATGCACAGTGCAGATGGGGTCTAAGTTAGGATGAGTACATGAAATCAAACATCTTAAAGCTCCTGCACTCACTCGCACGCGCGCACACACATTATATATGTATAATTTTATATCAGGAAAAAACTGTTACTGCATTTACAGTAGGAGAAAAGTTAGCAAAATCCTTTTGAACATCTCCCTTGGCGGAAGTTTCAGACTGTAGAGCACTTTAATTAATTCAATAAGTTTTGTAGGCCATTGGGGGTATCCTGCAGAAAGGTGAAGAAAATTAATTTATAGGCATGGGGCTTAATCAGGCCACAAAGTTTTGGAGAGTTAGTAGCAAACTTTTTCTTCTCTTGGTACATTAGGGGAAGCTGATAATGAGAAACTGGTTTGGAAGGGGAAATCAATTAGCATTTGTTTGCACACTAATTGGAGAATGAGGCAGAAAAGTTTTGTTTTGTTTTGTTTTTAAATTGAAAAGCAACAGACTTAGATTGTCCATCAAGAGTCAAGTGGTAAAGTAGTAGACCAAACTAATACATTTTTGATAAAAAGAATATACCCCCCCAAAAAAAAACACCCAATGAACTGAGGTTAAATAACAACATTCACATAGGAAAAAATCTTATTCTATTTATTTCATTGTAACTATTATTGCATTTTATATCCCACCTTTCCGCCAAGGAGCTCAGGGTTCTCCCCCTCCCCCTGTTATCCTCACAACAATCCTGCGAGGCGGGTTTGAGGAAAAGAGAGTGACTGATCCAAAGCATGGGTGTACCCAGCATGGGGCAGGGGGTGCAGCTGCCCCCCAGAGGGCCAAACCGTGGGCCCAACTAGGGAAGCAAATACCCTGCGCAGGCGCCCCGCTTGTTGACACGGGAGGGGGGGAGGAAACGCTGCTGGTGCGGCGGCTCCTCCTCTCAGCCCACCCTGCCTACATTTGCACCATTCCCCACCCACTAAAGCCTTCACGCCTCCCAATGGAAAGCCCTGCTGCCTCTCCTGCCTAAGAGTTCTGCTGAGCTGGCAAGCGAAGGAGACACGGCTCCCTGCATTGGTTGCAGCCGCTGCCGTGCTCTGCCTCCCGGTAGGCTGCACTGCGATCGTCGGTGCCGCGGGCTGGGAATCGCCCCCTTCCGCCCTCCGTACCCCCCCTACCCCGCCTGAGTTAGGAGTTGCTACTGAGACTCCTCCTGGGCCGGGAGAGGAAGTGCACCGACAGGAGCCAGTTCAGCCTCGGCGGGCAGAAGCCCGCAAAGGAGGAGTGGGGGGGGGCGGTGCCTGAAGGCGGTTGTCGTGGCTGCTGCAAGGAAGCTGCGTGGGGGCGTTTGCGCCGGATTGCCGGCGGCAGGAGTAGCCCAGCGGCAGTGACCCTTCCTCGCCGCCCCCCACCCCCGGCAATAGGAAAGGAGCTGCCTTGGGGGGCGGCACAGCTCTCCGCTCCCCCTGTGTGTATTGCCCTCTCCGGGCATTGGCTGCTGTTTCCTTCTTTGCAATGCGCCCCCCCCCAGCCGCTCTCCCTTCCTGCCCCTGCCGAGAGAGGGGCGTTGAGGGCGGGGGAGCTGCTGCCGCCGCCGTAGGATCACAGCTGGGGGGGGGCTCGCAAGCCTGCTCTGTGCCACCCCACCTTTCCCATCTTTTGCTCCCTTGCGATGGGGAGGCGGCGGTGGCAGCTTCTTCTTCTTCTTTGAGGGTCTCAGCTTGGGGGTGTGTGTACCCAGTATCCTCCCAGGCTACGGGGGGATGGCCCCCCAGGACTAGCAGACCTCTGAGCTCCTTCCCCCTCCCAGATATATAGGGTGGGAACTGGCAAGGCTTCGGGGGGGGGGGACCTGGAGGAGGGAAAGCGGGGCCCAAAGGGGTTTTTCAGGGGGGTGGCTAGCCGTAAATGGATGGGAGCGGTGTTTTCAGAGCAGGGCCGTCTTAAGCATACCTGGCGCCCTGGCACCCTGGTGTGACAGATCCCTCTGGCGCCCCCACTCCGCCCCGTTTCCCAGCGGCGGGCGCAGCTCACTGAGCGGCTGCCGCCTGGAGGGCCGGAGCCCTGCGCAACCCAGCCTGGCCGTAGGGCTGGCCCTGGGCCAGGGGGTGCTGCCCGCCCCCTGTTGCGATGCCCCTGCGCACGGCGGAGGCGGCCCCAGGCCCACGCGCCTCCGGAAAGCAGCCTGAAGCCGCTGAACAGCTGAGAGGCGCGCCTGGGGCGGCCTCCGCCGCGCCTCTCAGCGGGCGCAGCGGCGCCCCTGGTGGCCTGGCGCCCCGTGCCACCGGACCTGGGCCTAGAGACGGCCCTGCTTCAGAGCAGGGGAATTTTGTGTGAGAGAGTTTAGGGGGTTCATTTAGTGGCTGCAGCCGCCGCAGAGTCGTCGGGCCCACTGGCCCTGTAGCCCCGACCACATTCCCACTTTGTGGCCCCTCCCCTACTGTGCCTTGGCCCCGCCCCTGAACGACCATGGCTTGCCCCCCCCCTTAGTTTTGATCCTGGGTACGCCCCTGATCCAAAGTCATCCAGTGATTTGGTCTTCTGGGTTCTAGTCTGACCCTCTGAGACCATCAGCCAATGATAGCACTCACCATAATGACCGTATGCCGTCTCCAGGACCAGAAGCATCATCCTTCTGAATACCAGACACAGGGAGACAACTGTGATAGAGGGTCAATGGGCTTCATAAATGAGTCTGGTTGGCCACTGTGAGGAAGAGGATGCTGGAACAGATGGACCTCTGGTTTTGATGCTGTAGAGCTCTTCTCGCATTCTTATGAATTCTCAAACATTACTAGAGAGAAGGATGCTTAAGTCTTACCCACTGAAGGGCCTATTTTTTTAAAAAAGAAAAACAATGGATAGCATACTTCTCTAGCAAATAGCTGAAATTTGGTTCTTCACAAATAGTGCAAGATACACATAATCCTTCTGAAGAAAGCTTAGATGAATTTTAACAGGGAGAAATGTAAAGTACTACACTTTGGGGTGGTGGTGAAAGGCACAAATACAGGATGGGTGGCACCTGGCTTGAGAGCAGTACATGTGAAAAGGATCTAGGAGACCACAAACTAGGTAGACCACAAACTTGACATGAGTCAACAGTGTGATGCAGCAGCTAAAAAAGCCAATGCAATTCTGGGCTGCATCAATAGGAGTATAGCATCTAGATCAAGGGAAGTAATAGTACCACTGTATTCTGCTCTGGTCATACCTCACCTGGAGCACTGTGTCTAGTTCTGGGCACCACAGTTCAAGAAGGATACTGACAAGCCGGAACGTGTCAAGAGGAGGGCAGCCAAAATGGTCAAAGGCCTGGAAACGATGCCTTATGAGGAATGGCTTAGGGAGCTGGGTATGTTTAGCATGGAGAAGAGAAGGTTAAGGGGAGATATGATAGCCATGTTCAAATATATAAAAGGCTGCCATATAGAGGAGGGAGAAAGTTGTTTTCTGCTGCTCCAGAGAAGCGGACACAGAGCAATGGATTCAAACTTCAAGAAAGAAGATTCCACCTAAACATTAGGAAGAACTTTCTGACAGTAAGAGCTGTTCGACAGTGGAATTTGCTACCAAGGAGTGTGGTGGAGTCTCCTTCTTTGGAGGTCTTTAAGCGGAGGCTTGACGGCCATATGTCAGGAATGCTTTGATGGTGTTTCCTGCTTGGCAGGGGGTTGGACTGGATGGCCCTTGTGGTCTCTTCCAACGCTATGATTCTATGATTCTTATGATGAATATTGCTGTTAGAAAAACGCCTTGGAGAGGGTAACATCAGTAACCATGCAATGGGAAAGAAGAATTAATGGACCATAATCTAATCTCAAAACTTCCCAAGCCACGTGAGCAACTGAATGGCTGCAATCCACAGGGGATATTTTCGCTTTGCACTGCTGGAGGCAGTACACCCCTGAATACCAGATGCTGGGAATCACAACTGGGGAGGCAGGGGTGCCAACTCACCCTCAGGATTGTGGGTGCCTGCCACCGCAATGCGGACATGCAATGGCACATGCACACACCTTCACGTTGTGTGTGTGCCTCTTCCTCCTCCTCTCCACAGCCAGCAAGGCACCCTTTTCCACAGGGAGGGGCTTTGACCCAGACGCAGAGAGACTCTGCTTCCCCCCCCCCAAAAAAAGGCTGCCTCACTTGCTGGCTGTGGAGGGTGGCGCTGAACTCCTTTTCTCTCAGAGGCAGTACTGTTGCCACCTGCTGCCTTTTCTCGTTGACTTTGTGGGTGCCCGGACCCCACAATTATATTATCGTGAGTGCCCAAGCACCCCCGGCTCCCTGGATTTGGCTCCTATGTTGGGGAGAGTGCTGTTGTACTCGGGTCCTGTTTTGGGGTTCCCCATGGGCACTTGTGTGGTCACTGTGAGTACAAGATGCTGGGCTAGATGGGCCATTGGCCTGATCCGGCAGGTCTCTTATTATGTTCCTCTTCATACATAGCATTAGTTCTCAGATTGGTGGGGGTGGCAAAGCAAGGGCAGCTGAAATAGACTTTGTGTATGTGGAATATCTATAAACACAAACACAGAAACACAGAAGTAACTTCCATGAATTCTGATCATGGCCACTGTTTTGGGTGGCTTCAATGGGGTTTTAGACAAATCCATGGAGGATAAATTCTATCAATGGCTGCTGGGTCTGCAAGAGCTAAATTTCCAGAGGTAGTGTGCCTTCATCGTTACGTTCTTATGGGTCTCCTTGAGCCTCCTCATTGGCCATTGAAGAATGCTCAATAGAATGATGGAGCAGATGGATATTTGGGCTTGATCCATCAGAGCTCTTATGTTCTTATAGAATCTGTCCAGGTAAGGGCCTTCTCGGTAGTGGCACCCGCCCTGTGGAACACCCTCCCACCAGATGTCAAAAAGAAAAATATCTACCAGACTTTTAGAGGACATCTGAAGGCAGCCCTGTTTAGGGAAGCTTTTAATCTTTAAGAAATTAGTGTATTCCAATATTTCTGTTGGAAGCCGCCCAGTGTGGCTGGGGAAACCCAGCCAGATGGGCAGGGTATAAATAATACATCATCATCACCATCATCATCATCATTATTATTATTACTTTACATTGCCATTGGCCCACTTGCTCTGTGCGCCCAGTGACAATGCTGTACACATGCAACAACTGATAGTGTACTGTAGAAGCAAAGGACTCACAAAAAGATTATTAGATAACAGAAGTGGAAAATATGAAAGTCGAGCCTGCATTGAGAAGCATCAAAGTTGAGCCTGCATTGGGCTAAACGACCTCCAAGATCCCTTCCAAGATTTCAGTGTCTTGTATTTTTCACTAATCCGTAAATGAAATTAGCTTCAGTCTTTGTTTGCTCTCTAAAACTATGAGCTCATCATCATCAACAACAACAGGTTCCTGCAATCTGCTCTACACGATACCATTTTGAGGATCTCGGGTTCATTTTCAGACCATGTGGCTGCCATTCTGAAACAACCACCTGTGGTTCTACACCAGCTTCCACTTCATTTGAATGCTGAATGCCGGAACTATGGTAGCAGCTGAAACTGAGAAGTTTTGAAGCGTGGCCACCTGTGAATGTTCAGCAAAGTGGCAAACCCCCAACTAAACTTCTAGATGTCATCTGGCTTGTTTTGAGCATTGGATGGTCTAATGACTTAATTTAGAAAAAAAAAATGCAAGGTAGCCCTCCTGATAGAGAAAGCACTGGAAAGCTACACTGAATCCAGTGAGACAGGGGGGAGTTAGGGGTTTCAAAGAAAGACCTGCAGACATCTGATCTAATTACAATGCACTCATGTGGAGCTCCCCTTGAAGACTGTCTGGAAGCTGTAGCAGAATGCTTCTGTTGGGGCTCTTCAGAAGAATGGGACTATTTATCACAGCTCCTTCAAGCAGTACACTTCTATGTGCTACTGGGCCTGATTAAAAGTTCAAAGCCCCAAATGGCTCAGGGCCCAAGTTCACAGTCTTTGATGTACAAAGCCCTTAACAAGTTGGGTCCAGGATAGCTTTAGGACCACCTAGAATCATAGAGTTGGAAGAGACCACAAGGGCCATCCAGTCCAACCCCCTGCCAAGAAGGAAACACCATCAAAGCATTCCTGACAGATGGCTGTCAAGCCTCCACTAAAATACCTCCAAAGAAGGAGGATCCACCACACTCTTTGGCAGCAAATTCCACTGCCAAACAGCTCTTACTGTCAGGAAGTTATTCCTAATGTTTAGGTGGAATCTTCTTTCTTGTAGCTTGAATCCATTGCTCCGTGTCCACTTCTCTGGAGCAGCAGAAAACAACCTTTCACCGTCTTCTATATGACATCCTTTTATATATTTAAACATGGCTCTCATATCATCCCACAACCTTCTCTTCTCCAGGCTAAACATACCCAGCCCCCTTAAGCCGTTCCTCATAAGGCATCGTTTCCAGGCCTTTGACCATTTTGGTTGCCCTCCTCTGGACACGTTCCGGCTTGTCTGTATCCTTTTTGAACTGTGGTGCCCAGAACTGGACACAGTACTACAGGTGAGGTCTGACCAGAGCGGAATACAGTGGTACTATTACTTCCCTTGGTCTAGATCAGGCATGTCAAACCTGCGGCCCTCCAGATGTTTTGGCCTACAACTCCCATGATCCCTAGCTAGCAGGACCAGTGGTTGTGGAAGATGGGAATTGTAGTCCAAAACATCTGGAGGGCCGCAGGTTTGACATGCCTGGTCTAGATGCTATACTCCTATTGATGCAGCCCAGAAATGCATTGGCTTTTTTAGCTGCTGCATCACACTGTTGACTCATGTCAAGTTTGTGGTCTACCAAGACTCCTAGATCCTTTTCACATGTACTGCTCTCAAGCCAGGTGTCACCCATCCTGTATTTGTGCCTTTCATTTTTTGCCCTTCTGTTCCAGCCCAATCACTGAGATATGTTTAAGGAATACAGTTAACTGAATGTGGCATCCTTGAAAAATCGAGCATCTGGCATAGCTCGCCCAGCAATGTGGAATGTCTTCTTGATGGCAATCTTCCAGGCACCCTCATTTCATACTTCCAGATGTCTTCTGAAGACATCCATGTGTCTACAGCGATTTTAAGTTGCATGGATTCTATGTGAATGGCTGGTGCCATTCAATTCCCTCCATTGCTTTTATATTGTTCTTATTGTGTTATTTATTTATTGCAATTATTTCCTATCTTTTTGCCCAAGGAGCTCAAAGCAGCTTACATAATTCTCAACCTCTTCATTTAATTCTCACAATAACCCTGTGAGGTAGGTTAGGCTGAGAGGAAGTGGCTAGCCCAAGGTCACCCAGTGAATTTCATGGATGAGTGGGAATTTGAACCCTGCTCTCGCATGTCCTAGTCCAACTCTCTAACCACTGGGTTACTTCCGGGTTTGCCGCTCGCACATGCGCAGAAACACAAACCACCCCGCGTGTGTGCGCAGACACAGCACTTTGCCCTGTGTCGTTTTCAGCTAGCAGCCGGGGCTCCGGAACAGATTCTGGCCACAAAACAAGGTACGACTGTATTACACTGCTGCTGTTTAGGGCAGCTTAAAGGCCTGTATGTTTATCCAGCCCTTTAAGATGTGAACGTCTATTGCAATCTCAGCAGCTGCAGTTAGGATATATTCTGAATATATTTTTTAATTATGATATATCATATTGTTCTGCTGTTTGCCATCCTGGACTCCCATGAGAGGAAAAGCAAGCTAAAATGAAATTTGTGCTAGTTCACAGTTAAAGGGGCTAAATTATGCAAAGTTTAGAAATTGTAAGAAGGGAGAGCAAAAAGAGGTTGTTTCGGCCGCAGCAATAAGCATCAATAAAGCTATTATATGGTATAAATGAAGAACCACAGAAAATGTGTTCTTAAAAAAATATGCCCAATTTTTTGTTTGTTTTGCTTTTGTAATGTAATCTTGACTATGGCTATGTACATATTAACACCTTGAAATGCCTCGTGGTTGTTTTCCCTATTGCTTTTCAAGTAACTTTTTAATATTGTGTTTCACACCAGAAAAGGGGCAAGGTGGTATTCTGATTCCCATTACCTGATCTGCTTCCAATTCTCTGAAATTGTCATGTCCTGTGTCCTCCTGTCATGTCCTCCATGCCTGGAGGTGGTTGGAGGATGGATAGCGGCTAACAGATTGAGGTTGAATCCTGACAAGACAGAAGTACTGTTTTGGGGAAACAAGGGGCAGGCAGGTGTGGAGGACTCCCTGGTCCTGAATGGGGTAACTGTGCCTCTGAAGGACCAGGTGTGCAGCCTGGGAGTCATTTTGGACTCACAGCTGTCCATGGAGCTGCTGGTCAGTTCAGTGTCCAGGGAAGCTCTCCACCAGCTCCATCTGGTACGCCGGCTGAGACCCTACCTGCCTGCAGATTGTCACACCTGAGTGGTGCATGCTCTAGTTATCTCCCACTTGGACTACTGCAACACACTCTATGTGGGGTTAACTTTGAAAGTGACCCATAAAAACTACAACTAAACCAGAATGCGCCAGCTAGACTGGTGACTGGGAGTGCCCACTGAGACCATATAACACCGGTCCTGAAAAACCTACATTGCCTCCCAGTACGTTTCCGAGCATCAGATGTCAAGGAAATAAACAACTATCTGACTTTTAGAAGACATCTGAAGGCAGCCCTGTTTTAGGGAACTTTTTAATCTTTGATGTTTTATCATATTTTTAATATTCTGTTGGAAGCCGCCCAGAGTGGCTGGGGAAACCCAGCCAGATGAGTGGGGTATATTATTATTATTATTATTATTATTATTATTATTATTATTATTTACAATGGCTGCCTGACACATCTCAGTTCTACCATGGCTTCTGTTTTCTAATCAGATGGAAGCTAGTTGGAGAGTAAGCCCATCAAACAGGGGTCTTTCTAAAGGAACTACATAATACTGATGAATTGTGTCGTGTGCACTTGGCTTCAAACACCAGTGGTTTGATATTTTATTATTAATCTGCACCTTCCCAGATACATGCAACCTCTAGCACAGTTAACCTGTGCACAAAATGGAGTCTCTGCATCCATCCTCTAGCATAGTCACCCTACTAACAAAATGGAGACTCCCAGAAATTGCAGCAAAACAACTTTACCACCATTACCCTATGGTACAATTTGTTTTCCTGGACCAATGCCTCTCTGTGTGTATTCCCCCCCCCTACCCCACCACCCCACTTTCAAGCTCATTTGCAAGGATATACTAAAAATGGCCCTCAGTCTCTCGGTCCCTCCTTTCAAGTGCAGTCAAGATCGGCAGATGTTTTCGGAGTAAAGGAAACCAAACTGAATCATGTGCATCTAGGCCTGCATCTGTGGTCGCTTCCTGTCTGAAGCTCTGTAGAGGGCTGACACCCCAGGCTAGAGAGAGAAATGATTAATAGAATTAAATGCCTTGAGAAAGACATTAAAAAAATAAATGAGTGGCAATCCTTCTAGATGTGAGAAGAACAAATAATTGAAATACATTCACAGGTCACTTCTCCTAATTTTTATTTATTTAAAAAAGGAATCCCATCCTTCATGGGAAACTGGCCTCATGAAGCAGCTTTCACATCTCTAAAACACATGAAAATACCTTTATAAAATGCAAGAAGAAGAAGAAGAAGAAGAAGAAGAAGAAGAAGAAGAAGAAGAAGAAGAAGAAGAAGAAGAAGAAGAAGAAGAAGAAGAAGAAGAAGAAGTCATAATTACAAATTTTGCAATGTGTAGCTGCTTGGGTGGGGAAATTGGATCTGATTTTTAAAATCTGAATTCCCCAATTGGGGTAGTGGTTTGAGTGTTGAACTAGGCCAGGCATAGGCAAACTCGGCCCTCCAGATGTTTTGAGACTACAATTCCCATCACCCTTGACCTCTGGTCCTGTTAGCTAGGAATGGTGGGAGTTGTAGTCCCAAAACATCTGGAGGGCCAAGTTTGCCTATGCCTGAACTAGGCCCTAAGAGACCACCAGGGTTCAGATATCCACTCGGCCATGAAGCTCAATGGGTGGCCCTGCCTCTTGGCCTATCCCACCTCACAGGGTTGAGTTGGGAATTAAATGAGGGGCAGGAGAACTGTGTAAGCTCCATGCAATGAGTAAACAAACTTGTAACTCTCCCATGTCAACATCTATATTGTATTATGATTGAAGAGAAGACCCTGGCACCATGTGGCTGCTCATAGTTCCAACAGCTCAGGGATTCAAAATGGTTTGCCTTCTATTTGGGAAATAAAGTTTTCCACAGAGGTCCTATATACAGAAATAGCTTTGTGGGGCAGGTTGAGCACTGGGAAGCATTTCCAAGTTGTAGAGATGCTAAGGGAGGCAAAGCTCCTAGAAACAAGGTGCTAGGAGAAAAGGTGTTCAGTAGGATTGGTAGGAACAAACAGAAATCTGGAAGAGAAGGAACACAGAATCCGTTGGCTATGCCTTCACTGGGAATCACAAGTGGTGAGAGGGTTGCTTGTCGAGGTTGCCAGACACTCCCCCCCCCTAAATAACTCACACCACACACAGAATTTTAGTTTGGGTTTTGGCATTAATTTGGCCACAACTTTATTTAAACACAATTAAATGTGAGTGTTGGCTTAGGCATTGGTTAATCCATCTGTCCCCTGCCTGGGACAGATCAGCTCCGACTTCCCTAGCCGTATAGGGAAGTCAAGTAAACACCCCATGGGAGAGGAGGTAGCTGTGTCCAGGCCTTCTCCCCTCGACCAGAAATGCTCCCCAAGGCTCGTGCTCTGTAATGGCCCCAGCCCCGCCTGTTGCGGGGGTGTATGGACTAGAGCCCCGGAGCCCCAGGATTCCTTTAAAGGAATACTTCTATGTGGAGCAGCATTTTAATGAGGGGTAGTCACCTCCATGCCAAACCCCTCCACCAACCAGAATTATTAACCAATCCCTAACCGCCAACCTTCCAAGTTGTGACAATTTGCTAAGCAGGAGGCAAAAACCAATGGCAACAGCCAATCAGCCAAATGGCAAAATTCCTACTGGGCCCTTGCAAAGCAAGCGACCCCATGAAAGGCAAAGCAATGTCAGGCTAAACCATTAGAAAAAGGTGGTGGGTGGGAGGGAGATCCGAAGCACTTTGCAAAAGTGAAACTAACTGCTGGACGCTGAGGTTTTAAGGGTCACTTCCTGTCAATCAAAATTCGCTACATGCTTTTTACCCCAGCAACCCAGAAGGATCCTATCACACACACTCCCTCTCATCCAACACCCCCCCCCAACCCAGGAGATGTCTTTTAACCCTTCCGCAACCCACACTCTCCCTGATTGGAGAACGCGCTTTGTTGCACTCAGGTCCTGCTTCCAGGCTTCTCATGGACATCTGGTTGACCTATACGCATCTGGAGGGCTCTGCCATGAGGCAGTTGCTTCAGACAGAAGAACAAGGTGGCAGCCCCATCGGCATCCTGGGCATATCTTGTGGGTCAATTTCAGTGAGATCTCACCCAAAATTAGTGCTGATGCAGGTATTACTTCACCTCTGGCAGCAGGGGTGGGTGGGTGAAGAAACAGTGCTGGTGGCAGCAAGTATGGTTGCTGTGAATCACCAGTGTAGCACTTGAGTCCTTCTTTGGGGCATCTCATAGGCATCCGGTTAGCCACTTATGACTTTTTGAAATGCCATTGAATTAATTATTTGGAGAATTGTTAACTTAAGTTTCTAGTTTGTTTTATTAAGCACATAGGAAGAGCCTGCAGGATCAGGCCAAATGACCATTCAGGTCCTGCATCCTGTTCTTAGATTGGCCAACTGAATGCCTGTGGCAAGTAGGACCCCACAAGAGCACTCGCCCCTCCTGCACTTTCCAGCTACTGGCATTCAGAAACGTTACTGCCTCTGACCATGGAGGCAGAGCTTAACCATCACGGCTAGTAGTTTTTGATTGTGTTAGCCTCCATGGATTTAACAAATACCCCTTCAAAGCATCCAAGTTCTAAGCCTTCAAGGAAGAACCAGCATGGAACAATGCCCTCCCAGTGAGAGAGGGAGGACAGGACCCATGCTGGGGCCAGAACTTAAGTGGTATCAAAAATGAGACATGGCTGGAAAGTGGAAATGTAGTTGGATGGTTTTGTGGAACAGCTAGGAAATTGGGGAGGTAGCAGGGGACGAAGAAGGGAGAGTGGTGGACAGGTGGTGAAAGAGCTGGAGTGGGGTGAGGAGTTATAATTGATGTTATTTTTTGACTGATCAAGATGGCCCGAAACTGGAACGACCTATGGAACTGGCTGATTCATCTGGGAGACCCTGAGTCCAGGGGAGGGGGGGGGCTGAATTAGATTTAAGTGTTTAAATGTTTTTATGATAAAAGAAATAATATTTGAATGTATGGAAAATTTTTGGGTATAAATTTGAGGCTAAGGTGAGAAATAGAGGATAGATGGATGGGAAAATAAATTTAGATTTGGATTAAGATAAATTATGGGTGGAAGATAGTAGATATATTGATGAATAGAAATAGTTGTGAGATAATGAAAAAATGTGTTAGAATGATTTAGGATAATATACGAGAAATGCTTAATTTGGAGTTAAAAATGGACCCAGTGCAAGGGGAATCGAGGAAGTCTACAATGTTAATCAAAATGTTAGATTTTATATGTTTTTCTTTTTTATGTCTTCATTCCTGTGTCTTTTTTGTGTGAATTTTTTGTAATATGGAATGTTAGAAAATCAATAAATATTATTTGGGGGGGGGGAAACAAACCAAAGCATCCAAGTTCTACATTGGCTCTCAGTACGTTTCCAAGCACAATTCAAAGTGTTGGTGCTGACCTTTAAAGCCCTAAATGGCCTCTGCCCAGCATCTCCACCCCCATCGTTCTGACCAGACACTGAGGTCCAGCTCCAAGGGCCTTCTGGTGGTTCCCTCCCTGTGAGAAGTGAGGTTACAGGGAACCAGGCAGAGGGTCTTCTCAGTAGTGGCACCCACCCTGTGGAACACCCTCCTATCAGATGTCAAGGAAAGAAACAACTCTATGACTTTTAGAAAACAACTGAAGGCAACCCTGTTTAGGGAAGTTTTAAATGTTTGATGTTTTATCTTGTTTTTAATATTCTGTTGAGAGCAGCCCAGAGTGGCTAGAGAAACCCAGCCAGATGGGCGGGGTATAAATAATTATTATTTATTACTACTACTACTATCACTGCCTCCTGTAGAAACAAGTTCCATAGTTTAACTGTGAAAAAATACTTTCTTTTATCTGTCCTTAATCTTACAACATTCAGCTTCATTGCATCAGCTACAACATTCAGGTAAAATTTCCAGAGTGGTTTAACAACTAATCCTTCTGCCCTGGGAACTCTGGGAATTGTTATGTTTCAAGGATATTTAGTTGGAAGCTGCCCAGAGTGGCTGGGGAAACCCAGCCAGATGGGCAGGGTATAAATAATAAATTATTATTCTTATTCTTATTCAAGAAGAATATGGGTCTCCAAAGAACTCACTGTACCCTTAATAAATGACAATTGCCATGATTCTCTGAGGAAGCCATGACCATTTATCATGGAATTGTGCTACTTTAATGGATATTGCAGTTGGGGCCTAAAACCAAACACTAGGTTTATTTTCCCAATGTATCATTCTATTGCCTATTTCTTTTTTTAAAGGGTGGGGCTCGAGAACACAACTTGTACAGCTGAGGTTCTCACAAACCTCTTTCGAAGCTTAAACCTTATCTTTCGTTACAGTGACAGAAAGCATCTCTAAAAAACACACATGTACAAAAGAAATACCCTGATTAGCACGCTTGTGGTTGGTGGCCGTTGGCTCAGGTTATCACCTCTGAAATATTTTTGTCTTGATATTTCTCAGAATCCTGACACCTGGGTATTTCAGTAGTGGCTACTGGATGTCATTTGAACGCCCCATCAAGAACAAACTGGTTGAGATAATAAAGTTATGAGAAAGCAGAAATACGAATTGCCGTTATTCAGGGACTGAGGAGGAGGAGGAGATAGTTTTGGTTTCTTGGTGAAATATGCCTAGTTCAGAAATACGCTAGGTCTAATTTTGGACAGTTTTAACAGGTCCCCCCCCCTTAATCAGACACCTGTTTCTTTTGGGGAAATATGTGTAGTTGTAATAATTTATTACCGTGACACAATAAAGTTGATCATCATAGTCTAATGATAAATTACATACAGTAGTAACTGAAAGTATTATCTTGTTAGCATCCATCTGTTTTGAGAAACAATGGAGTGAGCCTCTGAGGGTGAAGTCAAACCACTATATTAGCAGCATCAAAGTGACTTTCCTGGGGCAGAAGCTTGGACAGTGTGTATGGAGGTTCTGGGCTGCCCAGAAAACAAGACCCCCCCCTCACTCAGCCTGGCTGATGTGGTCCAAAGGAAAGTAGAGAAATACATTTGGCACCAGCTTGGCTTCAGGAGTTTCCAGAAGGAGGCGTACAAGGGCACCATCCAACCATCTAGGGCAGGCATGGCCAAACTTGGCCATCCAGCTGTTTGGGGACTACAGTTCCCATCATCCATGACCACTGGTCCTGATAGCTAGGGATGATGGGAGTTGTGGTTCCAAAACAGCTGGAGGGCCAAGTTTGGCCATGCCTGATCTAGGGACTCCACACTGGAATTGTGTAGGGTTTACTCCTTAGGTAAAGTTGCCATATTTCAAACACTGTTGAGCTTTCTCTGAGAAATCACATTAAAAAAATGATGTTTTAAGCTATTTTTTAATGGAAAATCAGCAAAAACTACACTGTCGACATGAGTTGCCCCATGTCCGGATTTCCCAGGACATTTTGCTGATGATACCAACCACAGTATTCCGGATACATCTGGGAAATTCCAGACATATGACAACTCTGCCTTGGGTTTTT
Organism: Zootoca vivipara; assembly: GCF_963506605.1. Classification (NCBI taxonomy): domain Eukaryota; kingdom Metazoa; phylum Chordata; class Lepidosauria; order Squamata; family Lacertidae; genus Zootoca; species Zootoca vivipara. Next base: position 45,658,676 of record NC_083288.1, read on the forward strand.
CTTCTCCCAAATGATATCCCACAAAGCAACAGAGGTGTCAGTCATGTTAGTGTGCAAAAAACCCACTACAGTTTGGTGATAGGAGACATTCTACATCTAAGTGAGCTCTGATCCAAACAAAATTTTTCCCCTTAAATTGTGGGTTAGGTTGCATTCATACAGCAGTTTATTCAAACTCATGGATGCTTCCCTGTGGAGATTATGTTTTTGCTGATAAAGAGTTAACTCCAACTTTGAACTATGTGATTTACTGACTGGCATGCTCTGTGACAGTTGGGATGGGTAGCTATGGGATGCTGGTTTGTGGGGCTTTTAGATGCCCAATTAGTCTACTAATTGGGCTAAAGAGACAGAACATTCCATGTCCATCATCTAGATTTGTAGCTGATGATGAGAAGGAGGATTATGCCAAGGGATGGTGAATCCATGTCCTTCCAGATGTTGCTGGACTTCAGCTCTCATCATGATAGTCTGGGACTGATGGGTCTAGAGGGGTTGGGAGCTGGGGGGGACTGTCAAACAGCGGTTCCGCTCCTTCCTCCTGGGCCATGTTCAGAAAGTGGTGGTGGGGGATGAGTGTTCAGACCCCTGGGCTCTCACTTGTGGGGTGCCTCAGGGCTCTGTCCCCTCCCCCATGCTTTTTAACATCTACATGCAGCCGCTGGGAGAGATCATCAGGGGGTTTGGGCTGTTTGTTCATCAGTATGCAGATGACACCCAACTCTATCTCTCTTTTAAATCAAAACCAGTGAAGGCGGTGAAGGTCCTGTGTGAGTGCCTGGAGGCGGTTGGAGGATGGATGGCGGCTAACAGATTGAGGTTGAATCCTGACAAGACAGAAGTACTGTTCATGGGGGACAGGAGGTGGGCAGGTGTGGAGGATTCCCTGGTCCTGAATGGGGTAACTGTGCCCCTGAAGGACCAGGTGTGCAGCCTGGGAGTCATTCTGGACTCACAGCTGTCCATGGAGGCGCAGGTCAATTCTGTGTCCGGGGCAGCTGTTTATCAGCTCCATCTGGTACGCAGGCTGAGACCCTACCTGCCTGCAGACTGTATCGCCGGAGTGGTACATGCTCTGGTTATCTCCCACTTGGACTGTGCAATGCGCTCTACGTGGGGCTACCTTTGAAGGTGACCTGGAAACTACAACTAATCCAGAATGCGGCAGTTAGACTGGTGACTGGGAGCGGCCGCCAAGACCACATAACACCGGTCTTGAAAGATCTACATTGGCTCCCAGTACGTTTCTGACTGCTCAAAGTGTTAGTGCTGACCTTTAAAGCCCTAAACGGCCTCGGTCCAGTATACCTGAAGGAGCGTCTCCACCCCCATTGTTCTGCCCGGACACTGAGGTCCAGTACCGAAGGCCTTCTGGCGGTTCCCTCATTGCGAGAAGCCAAGTTGCAGGGAACCAGGCAGAGGGCCTTCTCGGTGGTGGCGCCTGCCCTGTGGAACGCCCTCCCATCAGATGTCAAAAAGAAAAACAGCTACCAGATTTTTAGAAGACATCTGAAGGCAGCCCTGTTTAGGGAGGCTTTTTATGTTTAATAGATTATGGAAGTTGGAATCCAATACTGGGAGGTCTAGATGTTTCTCATCCCTTCATGGCTTTCCAATTTCACAGACATAATCTAATTATCAAAGGAAGGGCTTCGGGTAGGGATAACCATGAGATGTAAATGCTTGTCACAATTTATGATGGTCATTTTTTAATAATAAAATAATCCTCAATTATTTGATAAGGAAACATATTTTCTTCTCCAAAGCAAAGGTATCAGACTGTGCTATTTTGCCACTAGGAAAGAGTAGGTGAGAGTTTCAGATGTATTGGGAAGTACCAAGACTTTTAGGTTTTGAGTTTCATTCTAAGTGCAGAAATATGAAACTGAGAAGCAGAACTAATGATGGATGTTTGAAACAGTTGTAGCTGTGCCAGGTGTGAGAAGGGCAGAGATAGAATGTTAGGTATAGGATGGGGACATTTCATGGTCCTCATTCTTTAATAATTAGAGCATAATGTTTAACTCATTTATCCTCCCAGTGTCATGGCTTCATCCACTTAACAAACACAGGAATCTCTCTCTTTCTTAATGTATACCAGTATATATAGACATTATGTATGGAGTATGTAGGCAAGAGAGGGAAGCAGAATTCAATAAATGCACACAACTGATAAATCACCTCTTCAGTGTACACAAATCTTCGCAATCCTATAACTTGTTTTTCCTAACTTCAGCTCTACAGAATCCTATTCCAATTTTCACTGCGGGTGAACTACCGTAATTTTGACAGATCGTTGGCCCAGTGTCACTGTTCAAATCTCACTTTAATCCAAGGTATCTCTGAAATCTTTCATTCTTCATCTCACGCTACCTCTTCATTCCTCATCTCTTTGCGGGGTCTGGCGGAGTCCCCCAAAACCGCAGGCAGCCCCCGAGCGGAATAACAACACCAGACAACGTTCTATGGGATTAAAATTGACCACAACTTTATTAAGATTCAGATGTAGGGAGACCTTGGCTCAGGCATTGGGCGTTTATGCTTCCCAGCCCCCAGCCAGGGATCTGGGTAATTTCAGGGTCATCCAGCTTATGTGGGGGTTGGGCTAGCTCTGGAGAACATATGTTCAAGCAGATAGCCCGGCCCCCCTTTTCGCCGCTGCTGGAGGGGTAGGGCAATGATGACCTCTGGGCATATGGTCAATGCCTCCCCCTTAGAACCCTTTAACAGGAACCCTGGTATCGCTGCCACAATGGGGGCGGGGGGTCACCTCTCCCACGCCCCCCCCATTTTGGTAAATGACTAAAGGATTCTGCCCAAAGCCTGCAACCGCCAAAGTTGTGACGAATTGCTATGGGAAAGGCGAAACCTGCCAATGCAGGGAAATTCCTTTCCGGCCCTTCAACAGCGGCCTTGTTATAGCAGCGCCTGCGTGCGTGTTCGCCTGCAGAAGAAAAAGGTTAACCTGTAATGTAAGCATTAATTTTGGGAGTGGAGGGTGGGAAAGTTCTGGAGCTGTCAGCTGCTTCCCAGGTATGTTTATCCTTCTGCTGTGTGCACTGTATGATTACCTACTCCTACCTGGCCAACCCCCCTGGCAACACCTCCCCCAGCTGGATTGGATGGCTGGCTGTGTGGGCGGAGACCACAGGTATCCAGCCCGGGAAGGTGGTGCCAGCCTCCGAGCTGCCGAGGGCTGTCCTAGGGATTCCAGGGGGCTGCGCGCGACCGCGCAAAATGTGCACCCCTTTTATATGGGGAACGGTCATTGTGTGCTGAGATTTACCCAGGAAGTATTTCATTAACCATAGATAACTCTTACATCTGAACCAATAAACTATCATTGCAAGATTCGGAATAAGGTAAGATCTAAAACTATGGCTTAGAATTGGTTTAAATCTTGGTTTGCCCTGATCCTCGTAAACCTAGTCGCTTGGTTCATATGTAACTGGAGACTATGGTTAATGGAAGACTTCCAGGATTAATCCAGCACCCTAAGAATATGGAGAGAAAGGGCATAAAGCTTGCACATATTTCAGTTCAATAAAATGAGTTATATATGTCTGAACTGGATCATTAAGTGTGATAAAGACACCACAGAATACATGAAGGGCAGCTCATTAATAAAAGTGTTTGTATGTTTAAAGTAAAATGGATATACACATGTACCCAGACAACAGTGAGAATGGAGGCAAATATTTCGTCCAATCATCAACATTATTTTATTTCATTGCATATTAATCCCACCTGCCAAGGTAATTTGAGCGACAGCCTTCTCTTCTCCACCAAGTCTGGTAGGATTTACAAACACTGTTCTTTGGGGGTTCCAGACTTACTTGTTATGTGGTCAAAGATGCTCATAATTTATGAAGTACAAAGGTCTTCCTTCCTAATGCTTTTTGTAAAGCATATTTGATTTCATTGTTCCTGATGCTGTATATGAAAGGGCTCAGCACTGGGGCAACTATCATGTTCAGTACAGACACGGCTTTCACCACCTTAGAATCATAGAGTTGAATGCATTCTATGTGGAGCTGCCCTTGAAGACTGTCTGGAAGCTGTAGCTGGGGCAGAATGCTTCTGTTGGGGCTCTTCAGAAGAATGGGACAATTTATCACAAGTCCTTCAAGCAGTACACTTCTATGTGCTACTGGGCCTGATTAAAAGTTTCAAGACTAGAGTTCAGAGCCCCAAATGGCTCAGGGCCCAAGTTCTCAGTCATTGATGTACAAAGCCCTTAACAAGTTGGATCCAGGATAGCTTTAGGACCACCTAGAATCATAGAATCATAGAGTTGGAAGAGACCACAAGGGCCATCCAGTCCAACCCCCTGCCAAGCAGGAAACACCATCAAAGCATTCTTGACATATGGCTGTCAAGGCTCTGCTTAAAGATCTCCAAAGAAGGAGACTCCACCACACTCCTTGGCAGTAAATTCCACTGTCGAACAGCTCTTACTGTCAGGAAGTTCTTCCTAATGTTTAGGTGGAATCTTCTTTCTTGTAGCTGGAATCCATTGCTCCGTGTCCGCTTCTCTGGAGCAGCAGAAAACACTTCACCCTCTTCTATATGAAATCCTTTTATATATTTGAACATGGCTATCATATCACCCACCCCCCAACCTTCTCTTCTCCAGGCTAAACATACCCAGCTCCCTAAGCCGTTTCTCATAAGACATTGTTTCCAGGCCTTTGACCATTTTGGTTGCCCTCTTCTGGACACGTTCCAACTTGTCAGTATCCTTCTTGAACTGTGGTGCCCAGAACTGGACACAGTACTCCAGGTGAGGTCTGACCAGAGCAGAATACAATGGTACTATTACTTCCCTAGATCTAGATGCTATACTCCTGTTGTTGCAACCCAGAATTGCATTGGCTTTTTTAGCTGCTGCATCACACTGTTGACTCATGTCAAGTTTGTGGTCTACCAAGACTCCTAGATCCTTTTCACATGTACTGCTCTCAAGCCAGTTGTCACCCATCCTGCATTTGTGCCTTTCATTTTTCTTGCCCAAGTGTAGTACTTTACATTTCTGTTAAAATTCGTCTTGTTTGCTTTGGCCCAGTTGTCTAATCTGTTAAGGTCATTTTGAAGTGTGATCCTGTCCTCTGGGGTATTAGCCTGTCTTCCCCGAGCCCCGTCCGATGCTCCCGGGTGTCCGTGGCGTGGTGGCGGCGGGGAGATCCTTATTCTCCACTTCTCTCCCCCCCCCCGCCGCCTCGCACACAGCTGACACCGGCTCACAGTTTCCCATAGGAATGCATTGAAACTTAATCAATGCGTTCCTATGGGCTCCGGGGGACTGGTGGCGGCAGCGGCGCTTGCTCTCTTGGCTCGGGGAAGGCAGGCAGGCCAAGAGAGCCAAGAGAGCAAGCGCCGCTGCCGCCGCCAGTCCCCTGGAGCCCATAGGAACACATTGATTAAGTTTCAATGCATTCCTATGGGAAACCACAACTCGCAAGACGAATTTTTCGTAGGATGAATTGAGTCCTGGAACGAATTAAATTCATCTTGTGAGGTACCACTGTATCTGACCTAGATGGACCAAGAGTCCGATTCAAAGAAGGCCACTTAATCAGCTATCTCTTGCCATTATCTGGTAAGAGGGGACATAAGAAGGTAGATTACTCTTTCTATATCCATCCATCCATCCATCCATCCATCTCCTCTAATCATCACTAAACTGATTGGCAATGGCACCATTTCAGAATAGAATCAGAACTGTGGTAAACTTGGATTCAGAGAAGCATAGGGTAAAATTACAGGGGATGATGATGATGATGATATCTTTATATGCTGCCCATCTGACTGGGTTGCTGGGATGCAGGTCCCTGTGAGCACTGAGTTAGACTGCAGTCCTTTCCAACCCAAGTCAACACTTAGAACTTAGAAACTGCGAATGTCTTCCTTCCCAAGGCTTTTCGTAAAGCATCTTTGACTTCATTATTCCTGATTGTGTACAGACACAGCTCTGACCACACCAAAAGAAGAGCCCTTGACAGAAGGTCTCAAGTAGATGAAAAGGACTGCCCCATACAAGATGCTGACCAGAGTCAAATGGGAGGCACAGGTGGAGAAAGCCTTCCGCTGTCCCCTGGTTGAAGTGATACGGAGGATCGTGGAGATGATGAAGATGTAAATTACAAGCGTCAAAAGCAGAGAGCTCAGGATCACCGCCACAGTCACCACAAAGACAAGGGCTTCAATGACTTGTGTGTGCCCCCCCCCCGGGCGATCTTTAGCATAGCTCCTACATCACAGAAAAAATGATGTACAATGTTGGAGCTACAGAAAGGAAGCCTCACAACTTTCCACACCTGGAGAATAATTGAGAAAAAGCCTGCAAGCCAGGCAGCCAGTGCAAGCTTAAGGCAGACCTGGGAGGGCATAAGGGTGGGGTACCTCAATGGATGGCAGATGGCTAAGTATCTATCAAAGGACATGATAGCAAGAATGAAAAAACTCTGTGACACCAAAGAGGAAGTAGAAGAACAACTGTGTCATGCAACAGTAGAAGCAGATCGTGTTCTTTGCCGACAGGAAGTTGACTAGCATCTTCGGCATAAACAGAGTTCAGCAGTGGAATTTGCTACCAAGGAGTGTAGTGGAGTCTCCTTCTTTGGAGGTCTTTAAGCAGAGGCGTGACAGGCATATGTCAAGAATGCTTTGATGGTGTTTCCTGCTTGGCAGGGGGTTGGACTGGATGGCCCTTGTGGTCTCTTCCAGCTCTATGATTCTATGATTCTATACTCAGTGGCCACAGAATTCTGAGCGTCCAGTGTGTGTGTGTGTGTGTGTGTGTGTGTGTGTGTGTGTGTGTGGGAGGGAGGGAGAGAATACATTTTGGAGGATCATGGGATGGTGTATTTCAGAAGAGAGCATGGCCGACTTTCTGGAACTCTGAATTCTGCAATATTCTGCAATATTCTGCTGCAGGTCTCATTTGTAATACAATGATTTCACTTTAAAAGGCTACCTTCCCAATATGCCTAATCCAGTCCATTACAGATTGAGCAGTCTGTGGCTTCAACATTTATCATGTTAATAGGCAAGGAACCATTAACTTGGCTTTAGATGTTGTAATAATATGGAATATGGAATTAAGCCTGCTATGCCTTTAACATTTTTAAGGGTGATGAAGAAGTCCTAAGAAGCTTGCTGGATATGACCAGTGGCCCATCTAGTACAGCATCTGGTTCTTACAGTAGCCAATCAGATGCCATGGGGTAGACCAGAAGCAGGACCTGAGTGCAACAGCTAGTTAAGAAAAAAGTGCTTAATTCAAAAGCAAATTATTTTTTAGTTAGGTGAATTCAAAATCATTTGTAATGCAGAATATTGATTTCCCTTATGGGAAATTACAGGGTTTATCATTAGAGAGCGGATCCAAAAAAAACATTACGTAGAAGATCCATAGCTAGCTCCTCATTTGCACCGTATAATTTGTGGGAAAGTTTTTAAACAGTGCATATAAATTTAAACACATATACATACACCAAATTGCAGACACAACATTGTGCATCTTGATGTTTCAACACATGCTTTGCAGGTCTAGGGAGCAATAATCTCTAGGTAATCTTTAGCAGGGCTGGTAGATAGAGACAGGAGATCAATCGGAACAGATATAGCTATGTAGCTGACACTAAGGGAAAGGACAGGATAGCATCGCAGCTGGATAAAACTCCAAGACTTCTGAAGAAGAAATTCCATAGGATTTCATTTCAGTAGGATGATACATTTGGAATATGACTGGCAAAAACATGTAATTGGCTATCTGATTGTTGGCCTGAACATGCACTATTGGCACGTTTGTGATGGATCAAATAGCTATAATGTGAGTATATAATCCACCACCCACCTTTTTTTTTTTTTTTTAGAAAATATGCTTTGTAGTTTTAAAGCAAATACTCATTGGTTTTCAGCCATGCGTTCATTTCCTGCGGAAGCACCCTCTTGCCTTGCTTTGTATCATTTCTCAGATTCTCCAAACCTAGACCTGTAAACAGCACTTATTTGAAATGTTTATTCTGCTAAAATAATCTGCATTCTGGCAAAAACAACACCAAACCTCTCCCTCTCTTCTCACTTCCCCACTGACTTCATCTGTGGTTTATTTTCAAAATTGTGTTGTTCGAAGCAGAAAGTAGATAACTTTTTTTGTGTTTTACTGGGGGCTTCTTGTCTCACTCCACCACCCGTTATGAGAACTCTTGCCACTTTGTATTCAGGGGAATATTAGAGGTACAATATAGCTATAGTGGTTAATATATGTAGAAACTTGTATGCGTGCCCAGCTGGATCTCACCAAAGGCTCATTGAATCCAGCATCCTCTCCTCATAGTGACCCACCAGATGCCCCTTATAGGAAGCCCACAAGTGTGATCTGAGTGCAACAGCAGCACTCTCCCCACCTGTGATTCCCAGCAAGTGTCAGGCTTCAGGGGATCGGCTCCACCCCCCCCTTTGACAGTAGATAAACAGAACAAAGGAAAAGGAGTCTTCTCACCAGTTTGAAACTTTAATGATCACAGCGAGAGAGAAAAGTATCCATTTCCTAGGAATGGTGGTGCTCCCAATTAAGGGCTTCACTCACTTCCTCCCTAGTCACCCACATCACTATTGCGTCTTGTAACCTGAGCTTTTTGTGCTTTCTGTGCAGCCACTTTATCTGCTCTTCTTGACCTTGGGTTGAGCAGATGGATGCTTCCCAGAGACAGTGAATCTCTCTCTCTCTCCCAGTGATTCTTCTCCATCCAGTATTTCCCAGCTTCTGCCTTCTGAACTATGTCCCTCTGCAAACCATTGGTCCAAATCTATACTGTCCTCATACTCCTGGGAAGATTCAAGATCTTCATCAGGAGCGGGGGGAGGGGGAGGCTCCCACCATTCCTCCTCACTGCAGGGTCCCTGACAGCAAGTGGCATTCAGAGGCACAGTGCCTCCAACACTAGAAGAGGAATACAGCCAGTGCAGCTAGTAGCTATTAACTAATGCATGTAAATGGTACTTTTAAAACAAGAGAGGACCACCTGCAACTCTCCAGGTGTTGCTGGTCTTCAGGTCACATCAGCCCCCAATCAGCATGGCTTATGATCAGAGATGATGGGAAATGTAGTCCAGCAACATTTGAAGGGCCATTGGTTCCCCACTCCTGAGACATATAAGTGCCTAAATTTAAAATGTTTTCAAGAGCTACATTGTTCATTTATTTTAAATATTCCATGGTTGCCCTTTCAAGGCCAAAGCTCCCACAAGGCAGTCCGTAAGAAAAATGGAGGTTGGTAAAAACATAATTCCAATGGCATACAGTGGTTTTAAATGAGCAGTTAAGTTAAAACATTGTACAGGCGGGCCAGAACCACACTCATATAAAATAAATGTAAGATCAATGGGAAGGATCATGTTAAATAATAATAATAATACCGTAATAATAATAATAATAATAATAATAATAATAATAATAATAATAAATTATTTATACCCCGCCCATCTGGCTGGGTTTCCCCAGCCACTCTGGGCGGCTTCCAACAGAAATATTAAAATACAGTAATTTCTTAAAGATTAAAAACTTCCCTAAGCAGGGCTGCCTTCAGGTGTCCTCTAAAAGTCTGGTAGTTATTTTTCTTTTTGACATCTGGTGGGAGGGCGTTCCACAGGGCGGGTGCCACTACTGAGAAGGCCCTCTGCCTGGTTCCCTGCAACTTGGCTTCTCGAAACGAGGGAACTGCCAGAAGGCCCTTGGCACTGGACCTCAGTGTCTGGGCAGAATGATGGAGGTGGAGACGCTCCTTCAGGTATACTGGACCGAGGCCATTTAGGGCTTTAAAAGTCAATGTGTTAAAAGAAAGAAAGAAAAACAGCAATGAAAGTAATTAAAAGCATGCAGCATTGCATCTCAACTGAAAGGAGAAGTCTAAAATGGGGTTTCATAGCCCATTCTGAAGCCAGCACAGATGTATCTCCCTTGGGTGGAATTTCCGCAGACGTGACTTGAGAACAAAGCCAAAAAAATCCTGGATCCAAGTTTGGATTCAGTTAAGCTCTATAAATGCAAACTGAATCAAATTCATTCTCCATTCTTAATGCCAGTTTTTCCTTCCAATAAACTAGGTCTATCTTATTGCCTCTGCTGAAATGCTGTCACCTGGCAGCAGGCATTCCTATCAGGCTACTGGACCTATTTCTATCCCAGTAACTTTAAAAACAGGTCTCTGCCCTTGCTTCTGCACTCCTCGCTCCTTATCCCCATTTCTTTGTGTATCATGAATTTTAGATTGTGTGAAGAAATAGACTATCTTCCTCCTGATCTTGTGTGAACCTGCGGGAGCCTCTTTTAATGTTTTTATTTTGCTGAAGGGTGGAATAGACATGCTTTAGCTAAACCCATTAAAATAACAAGGGGGTATGGGAAATTCACTGAAATAAGGGGAGAAAATGTATTCTGCTCTCTGTTTTGGTGCAGGATGAATTGAATATCCAAATAGTATTTTTTAAAGCTTCCATCACCTCTCTCTTGGTGAGCCCAGTTATGGATCTGACCAACTGCACAAGAGTGTCTGAGTTCATCTTGCTTGGATTCCCACATATTTGGGGAATGAACATCACCTTGTTCCTCGTGGTCCTCCTGCTCTACATTTTGTCAATTGCAGGGAATGGTCTCATTATTGTCATGGTGAGAGTGGACCGTCGGCTCCAGAAGCCTATGTACTTCTTCCTTAGCAACCTCTCTTTCCTGGAGATGTGGTACACCACTGCCGTTGTTCCCATGATGTTGACCAACCTCCTGTCGGCAAAGACCACCATCTGCTTCTACTGTTGCATGGCCCAGTCCTACTTCCACTTCCTCTTTGGCATCACCGAGTTTTACATCCTCACGGTCATGTCTTTTGACAGGTACTTAGCCATCTGCCAGCCGCTCAGGTACACCGCCATCATGACCTCCAACGTCTGCCTTCAACTTTCACTGGTCACATGGCTTGGGGGCTTCTGCACCATCCTTTTGCAGACAGTGCTGGTCGTGAGGCTTCCCTCCTGCGGCTCCAATGTTGTCCACCATTTCTATTGCGACATTGGGCCCATGTTGAAGATCGCTGGTGGAGACACACATCTTATTGAAGCCCTCGGCTTCCTGATCGCTGTGGCTGTGATCCTGGGCTCCCTGATGCTAACGGTGGTATCTTACATCTTCATCATCTCCACGATTCTGCGCATCCCATCAACCAGCGGACAACGGAGGGCCTTCTCCACCTGTGCCTCCCACCTGACTGTGGTCAGCATCCTGTATGGGGCCGTCCTTTTTATCTACTTAAGACCTTCTGCCAAACACTCGTCTTTCAGCCTCAACAAAGCCATCTCTGTGCTGAACACTGTGATCACTCCGGTGCTAAATCCTTTCATATACACAATCAGGAACAATGAAGTCAAGGAGGCTTTACGGAAAGCCTTAGGAAAGAAGGCGCAGAATCCACTTATACTGTGATCATAGTTTTTCAAGGAAGGACTATATTGCTAATGATTTTCTGACTCCTGCAGTGGAAATGCATGGCGAAAGTGATACTAACAGTGCAACCCTGAAGGATTGATACCAACCAGTGTGGACAATTTGGATTGGAGCACTGTTGTGACCCCAGTATAAAGCAGCTTCATATGCTCCTGTGAGTAGTACTTGTCAGGAGGTCCTACACATGAGTAGGAATCCGGCAGAGACACGTGCCCAGCTGGCATGTTCTCTCCCTCCTGGTCAGTCGTTCGGGAGACTCAAAGTCTTTCTCCATCCCGAACATCACAGTGACACTTCAGGAACAGCAGAGTATGGGCAGTCAGCGTAACAGACTCATTTTGGCTAAACTACTTTATTTACATATAATACACTCGAAGCATTCCGTCTCAGCTCCTTCCTCATCAGCATCGAACAAGAAGGAGAAAGAACAAAAGGACAAATGTCCTACATCACAGAAACACAGTAATAAAAACATCCTGTCTCCATCACTTCCCACAATGTGGAATGGAAACATATGCCGTCATGTGATAAAAAACAATCCCATGACTGCAACACAGGGAATGAATCCTAACAGTACTCAATTCTGAAATACAGGAGCTTATAATCACAGTCACTCATAGCCACACATCCCCATGGAGAATCCAAAAATGCAGGCAGCTTTGCTGATCTTATAGTGAGCTGACAATTGATGGTACAGTGGTACCTCGGGTTAAGAACTTAATTCGCTCTGGAGGTCCGTTCTTAACCTGAAACTGTTCTTAACCTGAGGTACCACTTAAGCTAATGGGGCCTCCCACTGCCACCGTGCCGCCACCGCACAATTTCTGTTCTCATCCTGAAGCAAAGTTCTTAACCTGAGGTACTATTTCTGGGTTAGCGGAGTCTGTAACCAGAAGCGTCTGTAACCTGAAGTGTCTGTAACCCAAGGTACCACTGTATAGTGCAGGGGTTCCTAAACTAAGGCCCGGGGCCCGGATGCGGCCCAATCACCTTCTAAATCCAGCCCGCAGATGGTCCAAGAATCAGCATGTTTTTACATGAGTAGAATGTGTCCTTTTATTTAAAATGCATCTCTGGGTTATTTGTGGGGACTGCCTGGTGTTTTTACATGAGTAAAATGTGTCCTTTTATTTAAAATGCATCACTGGGTTATTTGTGGGGCGTAGGAATCAGTTCATATTTTTTTTCAAAATATAGTCCGGCCCCCCACAAGGTCTGAGGGACAGTGGACCGGCCCCCTGCTGAAAAAGTTTGCTGACCCCTGGTATAGTGGTTAGCATGGTAGACTTGAAGACTGGGATCCACAACCCTGATCATCTGTGACATTCACTAAGTGACCTTGGGGCAGTCCCTGATTGATCCTGGTCTATCTCACAGTCAGCATAAAGTGAGGTGACCCAACCCTTTTTTCTGTGCCACTCTGGTGTCAATGGACAGTGGAATACAACTACGAGCTCTATTAAAGCATCATGGGGTCCATAGACTGTCATTTCTCATGATAGTGAGGCTTGGTTTGAGCTGGAGAACAATTGCTTAATGCTCTACCAGATATTGAATGCAACAAAAGTGTCTTTTAAAATAGCCAAGCAAGTCTTTTGCTAGGTTAACTAATGAAAACAGAACTTGTTTAATAACCCTGCTCCCCACTGCCACCAAGTTCACAATACTGGCAAATATTACTCTTGTTAATCCACTCTGAGAATTGTAGTTCTGGGAAGGGCAAAAGAGTCTCCTAACAACTCTCAGCACCCTTAACAAACCACACTTCCCATGATTATTTGAGGGAAGCTATGACTGCTTAAAGTGGTATCAGGAACACCTAAGCTGTAACAATGGTTTGTATCGCTTCACAATTACATTTTGTACTCCAGAAGCTGGAAAGAAATTTTGTATACTTTTCTAAAAGATGCCTGTTGCACTTCACAAGTGTTATCCCGACACCTAGTGGCCAGACCCAAACAAAACACAAACCTTAAATTAGACGCAAGCATTATGCTATTGCTATAAGCCAGGGGTCAGCAAACTTTTTCAGCAGGGGGCCTGGACCTCAGACCTTGTGGGGGGGTTCGACTATATGTTGGAAAAAAATATATGAACGAATTCCTGTGCCCCACAAATAACCCAGAGATGCATTTTAAATAAAAGGACACACTCTATTCATGTAAAAACTCCAGGCAGGCCCCACAAATAATCCAGAGAAGCATTTTAAATAAAATGCATAATATTTTTTGAAAAAAATATATGAACGAATTCCTGTGCCCCACAAATAACCCAGAGATGCATTTTAAATAAAATGACACATTCTACTCATGTAAAAAACATGCTGATTCCTGGACTATCCGCGGACTGGATTTAGAAGGCAATTGGGCTGCATCCGGCCCTCGGGCCTTAGTTTGGGGACCCCTGCTATAAGCAATATCTCCTCCTCCTCCTCCTCCTCCTCCTCCTCCTCCTCCTCCTCCTCCTCCTCCTCCTCCTCCCAGCAGCTGCTGTTGTATTTTTTAACCACCCTTCAACACGTGATCCCAGGATGGGCTACAACAATTTAAAAATACAATATTAAAATTAGTTAAAGCAAGTTACTGTGAAGTTGGAACTAAAATCTATAATTCAGGTGTCAAAGGCAAAAGTAAATTGGATGCTATTTCAGCATACAAGCAATACATAATCAAGGTGCCAGATTCACTTCTGTAGGGAGGGTATCCCACAGATTTGGGGCTGTCACAGAGGAAATGATGATGATGATGATGATGATGATGATGATGATGATGATGATGATAATAGAGATGCAAACTAAGGTCAATTTTTAAAATTCACCACAGCGATAAAAAAAAGAGTGAATAGTTGGGCTGGTTGAAAAAATGCATTGCCACAAGAGGGCAGTAAACAATTTAATAGCACATTGGAATATAATAAGAAAAAAGTGTTGAAACACACACACACACACCCAACACTGAAGAGAGTGTTCACCAAATCGTCTTAGGAACAGAGTTCCATGATCCTGGGTGCTGTTCACATACCAGATGTGGACAGCAGCCTTGCTGAAGATTGTCAGAACAATTCATTCTTCCGCTTGCTATCTAATAATAATAATAATAATAATAATAATAATAATAATAATATTTTATTTATACTCCGCCCTTCCCGGGTTAGAAACCGGGCTCAGGGCGGCTAACAACAAATATAAGACATTGATTAAAACGACTTAAAAAACAGCTTAAAAACAGCATAAAACACAACATCAATGCATATCAATACCATAGTCAATAGTGCCACATTCATAGCATACATTTAAAGCACTTTGACAGTCACAGGGAATCCTGGGAGCTGTCCTTTGTTAAGGCATAGCTGCCAACGTGCCGCAGAAGAAAATAAGGATTTACATCTTTTGGGGCCATGCTCCCGAGAGAATCATATGACTCGCAGGAGAGTGTGTCCCCCCCATGTGCTTCTTTCAGGGTTTCTCTCCTGTGGGAGCCAGGTGACATTTTGGGAGTGCACTTCCCAAAATGTGCTTCTTTCGGAGCAGTGCTCTTGCGGCAACCAAAAAGGAACATCCCAGGATCCAATCAGAAGACAGGATGGCTTCTGTAACTCTAGGACGTCCTGCTCAAAATGGGACAGTTGAGAGGTATGGTTTAGGACACTGGAAATTGCAGCTCTGGGAAATTAGCACCATTAACAGCCTACAGTTCCCAGAATTAGACATGACTGTTAAAGTGGTATAAGAGTGCTTTAAGGGCTCATCTGCACCTACATTAACCCTGTTGCTTTTCCCCAGGGAAACTCAGTCTTTAACACTGAATCAGAATGTATGGCAGTTGGATTTTCCACGGACTGCTGTTTGTTCTTATTTAGTGCTAAAGAGCAGGTTTTCTGGGGGAAAGCAGTGGGGCAAAGGCAAAACCACTCCGACCCGTGCTTAGAAAGCATGGGACAAGTAGAAAACCACTCAGATCTGTGCTTTGCAGGCACAGGGGAAGCAGAAGTGTGGACAAGCCCGAAATGTATGGTATGGATGTGACCTCAGTTGAGAAAATGAACCCAGGAGGATCACATTGGTGGCCGACCACTTGAGAGCAGCAGAGATCACACATGGGGGAAATCAATTGCTCTCGGTTTCACCAGTCAATAATTAGAATAAGAAAATGGATTGCACTGGAAGCCACATGGGCAAATATCTAATCTTAAAATTAGACCAGCCTCTTGGGGGCAGCAAAGGCCTAGAAATTAGAGGTAGCCGTATTGTTTTCTAGTTCTTGTGTGTGAAAACCACAGGAAGTTTCATATAACCTGTTGAGCCATACTTTCCTTCACCACCACCCCAGCTGCTACTTTTGGGTTTTGTAAATGAATTGCAGGCTCTGGTTTTTTTATCCTTGATGGGGGAGAGGCTGTTGTTTGCTTGCAGCGCTGTGGGTGGTGCTGTGGCTCCATGGAAGGCAAAAAAAGTTAAGGTGAGGTTTGCAGAAAATTGGCTTTCGGCAAACAATGAGAAGAAAGTGGTTTCCCTTTTTATTGCTAAGAGAAAGGGTAAGGGGGGGAGGAATGGTGATTTTAGGATGCCTACTCCTACAAAATATAACAACAACAACAACAACAACAACAACAACAACAACAACAACTTATTTATTTATTTATTTATTTATACACCACCTGCCTGGCTGGGTTTCCCCAGCCACTCTGGGCAGCTCCCAACAGAATATTAACACACAATAAAACACCAAACATTAAAAAAACGTCCCTAAACAGGGCTGCCTTCAGGTGTCTTCTAAAAGTCAGATAGTTGTTCATTTCCACAGGGCGGGTGCCACTACCAAGAACGCTCTCTGCCTGGTTCCCTGTAACCTCACTTCTTGCAGGGAGGGAACCGCCAGAAGGCCCTCGGCGCTGGACCTCAGTGTCCTGACTAAATGATGGGGGTGGAGACGCTCCTTCAGGTATACTGGGCTGAGGCCGTTTACGGCTTTAAAGGTCAGCACCTCAACAAAAATTATTTTAAAAAAATAAATAAATAAAGGTCAGCACCAATTCTTTGAATTGTTCTTGGAAACGTACTGGGAGCCAATGGAAGTCTTTCAGGACTGGTTATAAGGTCTCGGCAGCCTCTCCCAGTATGGTTTCAGGGGGTAATTAGGAGTAGATACATTTAACTGTCTCCTTTGCAAAGTTCCCCATGCTAAAACCATTTCTCCACACCTGGGTTTCAATTATTCTGAGCTGTGAAGCTTCCAGACTAAACAATGTATACTAGAAGAGTCCTATTGGATCAGAACAACAGTCAAGCATTCTGTTCTTACACTAGCCAGACAGTTGCCCCTAGGAAGCCGTTAAGCAAACAAAGGAAGTTTTTTTTCTTCCCTGGACACACAACAAAAACATGAAGCAGCATCTTGAGAACTGATATACGTAACTCACTAAGGAGCCATAAAGAAAGGGTTTTCCAAGTAGTTAAGGAATTTTGTGGAGTTGTCCTATTTTCTGAAGGTACAGAAGGTCCTGCTTCTAATCAGCTTTGGCTTGAATCTATTTTTTGGAGTTTGTGGCCCTGCCTGCAAATGTTTTGGACTCCCAACTTCTATCAGTCCTCATCTCCATGGCCAGAGACCTTGAGAGCTGTAGTCCAATAGGGTGCTGAAAAGTGAAGCTGTGAGAAGTCAGCTTCCTTAACAAACTACATACAGTTCCCAGGATTCTCCACCACTGCTAAAGTTCCATGGAGAATCCAGAGAAGTGTACTTTTTTGAGTGTGCTCTGGGAGACTATCATACTGAACATACTATAGTTTCCAGGATCCTCCTTGACTTTTAAAGTCAATACAAGGGTGATTTTGATGTATAATGCAGATGCCACTTAGAAAATGATCACTTTGATGGCTAACTACTTAGGGGCTGAAAACATACATGAACGGAGGGGCAATCCATTGCTCTCACATCCACCATAGTCTACAATTAGAATAAGAAAATGAGCTAAGACGAAGCACATTTGAGGAGGACCACTTGAGGCAAGATCTAATCTAACACTGGATGGCAATTCTCTTGGGGGCAGCAAAGCGGTACTAATTAGAGGCAGCTGTCTTATTTTGTAGTTTCCGTTGTGAAAACCACAAAAAGTTTCTATATAACTTGTTGAGCCATATTTTCACCCACCAGCACTCCAGCTGTTACTGTTGGGTTTCATAAATGAGTCACAGACTTTTTATTATTGTTGTTGTTGATGAGGGAGGTGCTGTTTTGTCACATGGCTGTTGGTGGCACTGTGGCTCCATGGAAGTCAAAAAAATTAAGATGAGGTTGCAAGAAAATCACCAACAAGAAGAAAGTGGTTTTCTTTTTCTATTGCTAAGAGAAATGAGAATGGCAAATGTGGGCTCTATAGTCCTACGAAAATACAGTTTCAGGGGACAGCGAGGAGTGGAGACATTTCCCTGCAAAGTTTCCCAAGCTAAGACATAACTGGGTTTCAGTTCGTTTGACTGTGAAGCCTCCAGACTTAACTCAGAATATAAGAAGAGTCCTACTGGCTCAGAGCCAAACCCACCTAGTCAAGGAGTCTATTCTCACAATGGCAATGGAGATGTGACCAGGAAACAAAGCAAAACAATCTTCCCCTGTAACTGACTAAGGCGGCAACCCTATGCACAAGAAGCCGGCGTAAAGTTACACCAGATCCAAACCGTGTTCACAGTGAGGTTGTTGCCACTTTCCTCTTAAGGCTGGCAAAGGAAAAACAAACATTTACAATAGTGTTCTATGCCAAGTTGCCAAGTGTTATGGCTGAGTTGAACTGGCTTAAGGTGCAGCCTACATCTCCACCACCACCGCCAAAATTCTATTACTACCATGCCCCAAAGCAGGTTCTCCCATAAAGGAGAGCATGGGTTGCGGAAGGGTTAACAAGACATCCCAGGGGTGGGAGAGGCGGGTCAGTTTGGATGACCACATGTGTGATTGGTGGGTGTGCTGTTGCTGGGGAAAATTGCATGTAGCAAATGATTGAGTGACAGCTTTCAGTTCCACTTTTGCTGCTCGCAACGAATCTCCCACCCGCCCTCCTCTAATTTTAGGTGTCTTTGCATTGACCTTGCTGTGCCTGTCATGGGGTCGCCTGTTTTGGATCAGGGGCCTGGTAGGAATTTTGCCACTTGGCTGATTGGCTGGTGCCAGGTGGTTTTTGCCTACTACGCTGCAATAAGTCACAACTTTTAAGGTTGACGGTTAGGCATTGGTTCAAATTGGATGGTGGAGGGGTACGGATTTTGGTTGGGCCTGCCCCTCATGGTTGCTGCTGCCTTTAGGGGTATTCCTTTAAAGGAATCCTGGGGCTATACATGTAGTCCGCATATCCCCGCCAGGGACCAGGGCCAGGCATGAGCCTCGGGGAGCATCTGAGGGTGAGGTCAAGGGCGTGGGCCCCTGCCCCGATCTCTCCCAGAGGGTGCTTACCTACTGGCTCCCTTACTAGGCTAGTGGGAGTCAGATCTGTCCCAGGTGGGGGACAGATGACAAGAACCAATGCCTAAGCAACCACTCACATTCAGTTGTATTTAAATAAAGTTGTGGCCAAATTAATACCAAAAACCTTAAACTTAAAATATTGTGTGAGGTGTGAGTTATTGGGGGGGTGTCTTGGTACCTCGGCATGCAAGAAAGCTGGTGTATCTTCAGCTGAGCTAGGATAAGGGACTTAATGCTTTCTGAGCCAAGATGAACAAAGAACCAGCCATCTGAGTGGGAGATCTTCTGAATCCAATGTTGCTTATCCTGGTGGATCTTGCCATAGGATTGCACTTTAAGGAGCCATAAAAACAGTCCACAAGGAAGGGTATTTCCATTGGCTAAGGGATTTTGCAGAGCTGCCCTGCTTTTCCAAAAGTATACAGCATTGCCCCCCCTACACACACACACACACACACACACACACACACACACACACACAAAGAGAGAGACATACACACCACATATTGTAATACTTTATACAAAATGCATATATTTGCACACTTATTCCACACTGTAATTGCTTTCCCAAAACCAGAAAACTGCAAAATACAAGTTGTGTTCCAAACCATAAGCAAGAATGTAAGAAGAGCCTGCTAAATCAGACCATGACTCATTTGTCCCAGCATCCTTTTATGCCAGTAGCCAAGAAGATGCCTATGGGAAACTTGAAAACAGGGCCCACCCGTCTTCTCAGTTTGCTTCATAAAGCAAGCTAAAATTATTCCTCTGCAGCCCTTGTCAAAACCAGTCTTCTAGGACTTGATACCTTCTTACCATGAAGTTGATTTTTAGGTATATTTTAAATGTTTTCCTTTGGTGATAAGGATGGTGCATTTCAGAGTGTCTTTCAAGACTTTCTTCACTTTCTCATTCCGAAGTGTGTATATGAATGGATTCAGTAGCGGTGTCATGATTATGATTGGGGTCCTTGAATTTCAACAGGTCTACCGTGAGTAAAAATTAGTTGGATACAACATACAGTGGAGAAATAACAAGTTGTCCTAGACATAAAGACCAGTGAAGAATGTGGAGAGAGAATACTTTTGCTCCCTCTCTGATAACATTAGAACTTGGGGACATCGACTGAAGTTGGACGTTGGAAAATCTAGGACAGACAAAACAAAGTACTTCACACACTGTCTCGCCAGAGTGGTGCATGCTCTAGTTATCTCTCGCTTGGACTATTGCAATGAGCTCCATCCGGTATGCAGGCTGAGACCCTACCTGTCTGCAGACTGTCTCACCAGAGTAGTGCATGCTCTGGTTATCTCCCGCTTGGACTACTGCAATGTGTTCCAGAATGTGGCAGCCAAACTGATGACTGGGAGCGGCTGCCGGGACCACATAACACCCGTCCTGAGAGATCTACATTGGCTCCCAGTACATTTCCGAGCACAATTCAAAGTGTTGGTGCTGACCTTGAAAGCCCAAAACGGTCTCGGTCCAGTATACCTGAAGGAGCGTCTCCACCCCCATCTTTCTGCCCAGACACTGAGGTCTAGTGCCGAGGGCCTTCTGGTGGTTCTCTCACTACGAGAAGCCAAGCTACAGGGAACGGGGCAGAGGGCCTTCTCGGTAGTGGCACCCACCCTGTGGAACGCCCTCGCACCAGATTTCAAAGAGAAAAACAACTACCAGACTTTTTGAAGACATCTGAAGGCAGCCCTGTTTAGGGAAGTTTTTAATGTGTGACATTTTTTATGTATTTTAAATCTTTGTTGGAAGTTGCCCAGAGTGGCTGGGGAAACCCAGCCAGATGGGCGGGGTATAAATTTATTATTATTATTATTATTATTATTATTATTATTATTATTATTATTATTATTATTTGAATGATGCAGCCAATGACAGAAATCACTGTTAGTATCTGTTATCATGTGCATCATCAGGGGAGAGTGCTATTGTGCCCCGTCCTGCTTGCAGGATTCCCATAGTAGACAACTGGTTGGTCCCTGTGATAACAAAATACTGGACTACATGGGCCACGGGCCAAATGGAACAGGTTCTTATTTTGATAGCTTGCCCTTACCGTTCTGTCACAGCAATATTTATCTTAGTTATCTATGATTAACACCCTAGAAAAAAAACCTGGTTACCAACTGCTGTTACTGGAAGAATATGTGTAGCTGTAGAGAGATGACGCCAGGGAATAAATGAAGGAGCACATTTGAAATGCAAACTAGCTTTGTTTCCTCTGGAATATATATAAAAAAACACATTGATGATGCTGCCTACTATACCCAGGGCAAATAAATGACACCAGGCTGCTGAACCCAAGGCAAGGATTCCTCTGGTGCGATGAAGTTCTTTGCTTGCATTTGCTCTGTCCTATGGCTCTTCTTGGCTGGTGAGTAACAGTGGCAAAATCTTTGTTAAAACTTAGTTCTCTAATTGGCATTATTCCCATTATCTCATACCTGTATGCCAATGTCCAGTGTTTTATTTCACCATTCCCTATGTTGTGCTTCATTTGTAGAATCTTCTGGATCTGTCACTTTGACACAACCCGGGTCAGTAATGGCACCCCCTGGGGGCTCTGTAACGCTGGACTGTGTAGTATCTGGGTATGATATTGATGCTCACCACATGTATTGGTTCCGTCGAACCCCTGGGAAAGGCCTCGTCATCATAGCAAGCTTCCGAACTGGATATACTGCATACATTGCCAATGAATTTAAAGGACGTGTGACACCTTCTACCAGTGGTTCAACAGCAAAGCTAGCGATGAGTGCCCTGACCATTTCAGATGCTTGTGTCTACTATTGTGCCAGATCAGCCACACTAGTGTAGGTCAGGCTTGTCATTGTACAATATCCTCTAGAGGACCTCAAACATATTGCTCAGTGCAACTTTTTGATTGGTTTCCATTCCTTGTTTGAATGAGCAACGGTTTAAGAGCAAGTGGTTTTACTTATGGGAGTCAGAAAGAGGGAGTTTGTTTGTCTAACTATTTAGCTGATACATATGTTTCCTGCCATCCTAATATATAAAAAGAAACAAAAAAAAAACGAAGCAAAAAACCCAACCCACACCACTCAGGCTGTTTTACAATACCATACCACAGTGCATATCATTGCAATTCAATATAAAAGAACTGAGTGATGGTGACAGAAGATGGAGTCAGCACTTAAAAATCATAAAACATTTTCAAAATGAGTCAACATACAACAACAACCATTCTTGAGGCTCTGGAAAATAGTCAACTGCCCTTACCCACCCCTGAACAAAAATATTTCCAGGAAAACAGAGTTTAAACTAAAACAAAACAAAACATTGTCTGCTTCATGAAATAAAAGCTTGCCAGAAGGTCCTCATCAACCGGGAAGGTTGTCTCCAAAGCTAGCTCTACTCACAGCAGACCCGTTGAAATGAATGGATCTTCTTCTTCCTCCTCTGCACCTCACCTCCATCCTTGGATATACACCTCTTCAAGTTCTCTGCAGCGTTCTCTGTTTGCTGTCTGCATCCACATAAGCCCTGCTGTTAGTTTTAGATCATCTACCCACCACAGCGGGTGGCGCTGTGGGTTAAACCACTGAGCCTAGGATCAGAAGGTTGGCGGTTCGAATCCCCGCGACGGGGTGAGCTCCCATTGCTCGGTCCCAGCTTCTGCCAACCGAAAGCACGTCAAAGTGTAAGTAGATAAATAGGTACCACTACAGTGGGAAGGTAAACGAAGTTTCCGTGCGCTGCTCTGGTTTGCCAGAAGCGGCTTCTTCTTCTTCTTCTTTGGCGATCACTCATAGCTGAGTAAGATTGTCTTCCATAAACATGATTTTAACAATGGGTCCGTCAACTGCCTCGTTCCTTGAGTCTTTGTTATGCTGGCCACATGACCTGGAAGCTGTACGCCGGCTCCCTCGGCCAATAACGCAAGATGAGCGCCGCAACCCCAGAGTCAGTCACGACTGGACCTAATGGTCAGGGGTCCCTTTACCTTTACCTTACCTACCACATAAATTGGTGTCCCCTGGGTTTTTATTTTTTATTTTACTTCCTTAGTCACATTTACTATCCTAACTATTCCAATTCTTTTACAAAAATGGATAAACAATCCACATATTATAATGTTGCCTGAGAACTGCCTTTATCCCCCTGCTCTACAGCTTCTAACCTCTTGGAGTAGCTTTAATGTATAGCAATCATTGTAAAATTGGCCATTGGAGCAGTTAACCGCCCTGGGAAGATAGGAGCTGATGTGCCAACCATCCCTCCCTTGAACTTTCTATGCACAGTGTCCCTGTACATTGGTTGCCGCAATGTACCCATGAATTTTATCCACAGGCATTCAAGGCTGGTTGGGCTGATAATGGACTAGGAAGCCATCATGCCAAACCATTCAACCAAGCATATTTGGAACAGGAGACTTTGGAACAAGCAGGCCACACGAGGAAACAAACTCCATGGTGCCAGTGCCTGTCGATCCGTACAGCAAAACTGATTGTAGGCATATATTTACTACTTCCCTTTAGAGCTGGGCTAAGCAGCTAACTCCACCCCAATTCAGTCTCACTGGAACACAATTGCAGCTCTGTTCTCTTCCATTCTGTTCTGTTGCATCCTCCTGTTCCATTGTGTGCATTTTGCATGCATTCTGTGCACTTCCAATGTAAAATACACAGTTTTCAATGCATTCACCGGTAAAATAAACATGGGGGGGGGAGTATTTCCATCTGTACTGTTTGTGCATCTGGTGAAATGTATAACCTGACTAGGAGTTTCATTCTGATCCTCAAACAATTTGGGGCAGCAACAGGTTGTTGTGCAGTGAAAGGCAGACCAACTCTTGCCCCCATCTCTACTTTTCTTCTCCAAGTAAGCATATATGCTTTACAGTGTCTTTCATTACCTCCTTCACCTTCTCATTCCGGAGTGTATATATGAATGGATTAAATAAAGGAGTCACCACAGTATGAAGAATAGCCACAGTTTTGTAAAACCCTGATGTATGGGTTTTCTCTGGCAGCAAGTACATGAAAATGGAGCATCCGTAGAAGACAGAAGCCAATGTGATGTGAGCCGTGCAGGTGGAAAAAGCCTTCTGCCTTCCAGTGGCGGATGGGATGCGCACTACGGTGGCGATGATGCACAGGTAGGACACCGATGTTAACAGCAGTGAACTCAACACTACAATGGCAGTCGACACGTAGCTCAGCCACTCAAGTGCAGTTGTGTCCCTACAGGCTAACTTCAACACTGGGATGATATCACAGAAGTAGTGGTCAATGACGTTTGGACCACAGAATGGGAGCTGGAACAAGACAATGGTTGATGAAAGGACAGACAGAAGGGCTCCCAGCCAAGTCCCAACAGCAAGCTGGAATGTGAACCAGCCACTCATGATGATGGGATAACGCAATGGATTACAGATGGCCACGTATCGATCGAAGGCCATAACAGCCACCAGAATGTAATCACAAGTTCCCAAGAAGAAATAGAAGTACATTTGGATCATGCAGCCCAGGAAGGAGATTACTTTAGTATCTGTGATCATGTTCACCATCATTTTCGGGACAATGGCAGAGGTGAAGCAGACTCCTGAGAAGGAGAGGTTACAAAGGAGCCAGTACATGGGGGTGTGAAGACGGTAATCTTTCCAAACTAGGAATATGATCGTGAAGTTCCCAACTAATGTTAATGAATAGGTCACCACCATGGTCAGGAACACAAGAACCTTCACTTTCTGGATGCCAGGAAAACCTACTAAGATGAATTCTTTCACCACGGTGTGATTTCCACATCTCATGGCTTCTTCTGTTTTAAAATGCCTGCAGGAATACAGGAAGTTTCATGAGTTTGAGGCAGATAGAAATCGGGAGCAAAATGAGGACAATTAAACCCATTGTAAAGGTGAAGGACCTCTGGACAGTTAAGTCCAGTCAAATTTGACTGTGTGTGCAGCTCTCATCTCCGCTTTCATGATGAGGGAGCTGGCGTTTGTCCGCAGACAGCTTTCTGGGTTGTGTGGCCAGCATGACTAAACTGCTTCTGGTGCAACAGGACACTGTGATGAGTGCCAGAGTGCACAGAAACACCATTTGCCTTCCTGCTGCAGAGATACCCATTTATCTACTTGTGATGGTGTGCTTTCAAACTGCTAGGCTGGCAGGAGCTGGGACAAAGCCACGGGAGCTCACCCAGTCACATGGATTTGAACTGCTGGCCTTCCGATCAACAAGCCCAAGAGGGTCAGTGGTTTAGTCCACAGTGCCACTCAAGTCCCCATAGTAATAGTGCAAGGTTATATAAAATTACAATGTTCCTTTGGATTCCCTGTTTAGGGAAGCTTTTAATGTTTAATAGATTATTGTATTTTAATATTCTGTTGGAAGCTGCCCAGAGTGGTTGGGGAAACCCATCCAGATGGGTGGGGTATAAATTTATTATTATTATTATTATTATTATTATTATTATTATTATTACTATTGGATGGATATAAATATATAACAGCAAGCCGGTCAGAGATGGAATAAATCCTTCTCCTTTCTGTTTTAAATATTTACAGATTTCTTATTTCTTTCTTGTTTTGCAAATTATTAAAACATGATCCAATCAGTTTAAATAATTTGTCCAGCCTAATCATCATAACTGGGGATAGCTAAGTATATTGCTTAATATTTCCTATGAAATGATGCAATGGGTAATGTATAAGGTATTGGCAAACCATTTGGTTTCTTGTTCCAGAAGTCAACATAAACCACCAGCTAACTCCATCCACCTCCATTTTGCTTGTCATCAAGCCTGATGAAGAGTTCTGGAGAACTCATAAGTCTTTATGGTACTTTTTAACATATTGGAAAGCCTCATGAAGCTACATTGACCTAATGCAGATTTTTGCCCCCCCCCCATTTATGCGCCAACACAGAAATAGCACCTTTGTTTTTTTTCTGTTCTCCATAGAACATCACCTTTGGATTCATTGATCTAGTAAGTCTCTTTTGCTTCTATCACAAAGTTTAGCAGCAGCATAACCCCTGAAAACCACTTGAATTTAAATAAAAAAATTCCTTCCAGTAGCACCTTAGAGACCAACTAAGTTTGTCATAGGTATGAGCTTTCGTGTGCATGCACACTTCTTCAGATACCTGAAGTATCTGGGTATACCTGGGTATCTGAAGAAGTGTGCATGCACACGAAAGCTCATACCTATGACAAACTTAGTTGGTCTCAGGTGGCGCTGTGGTTAAACCACTGAGCCTAGGGCTTGCTGATCAGAAGGTCGGTGGTTCGAATCCCTGTGACGGGGTGAGCTCCCGTTGCTTGGTCCCAGCTCCTGCCAACCTAGCAGTTCGAAAGCACGTCAAAATGCAAGTAGATAAATAGGAACCGCTACAGCGGGAAGGTAAACGGTGTTTCCATGTGCTGCTCTGGTTTGCCAGAAGCGGCTTTGTCATGCTGGCCACATGACCTGGAAGCTATACGCCGGCTCCCTCGGCCAATAATGCGAGATGAGCGCGCAACCTCAGAGTCGGTCACGACTGGACCTAATGGTCAGGGGTTCCTTTACCTTTACCTAAGGTGCTACTGGAAGGAATTTTCTTTTATTTTTTGTTTTGACTACGTCAGACCAACACAGCTACCTACCTGTAACTTGAATTTAAATGAAATTGTTCGCTTTAGTTGGCTTGTCCCTATGCTTTTAAGTTTAGACATAATTACAATGCCTAAGAGTCTACAGTACAAATCAACAAAGCTGGCATGTTTCACTCTTCCTAAAATAATGTCAAAGGGTTAAGAGATAAGGAATCGGTGGTAGAGAGCCCATCAGAAGCCCCAAAGAACCTTGAAGAAAAGGTAGGATACAGATGTGGTAGAACCCAAAGGTCATATGTCTACCTATAATTTTTAAATGTGATGCACAGATTTATGTATATGTAATATTTGCACTATCGTTTCAAGCAAGGCCAACTTTGACTTTATTTTCTTCTTATAAATTTCATAAGAACCTGGCTACTGATTAGGCCAAAGCCCCTTCTAGTCCAGCATCCAGCTCTCACAAAGGCAAACCCAGATGGCCATGGGAAGTCCACAAGAAATACTACTTACTTATCAAACCTTTATTAGGCATTTTACAAATAAAACCATAAAAGAGAAAACCACATATAAGAGCCTTGAAATATATATTTAAAAGGCAGCAGTTGGCTACATAGACTGATTGCATACTGTATATATTATATGTAGAATCTGGGGTTTTCCCTGTTAACCTGCTCCTTGGAGGACTGCTACCAATAACTCGGCTACCCCCGCCGTTACCCTTTGGTCAATGTCAGATAGGCAGAATCCCACACTTTCACCTTGCTGGGGTTCCAGACCACCCAAAAGAGGGGACAGCACACGTTGACGGAGCGTATTATACAATGGAAAATGAAAGAGAATATGCTCTACAGTGTCCGGGACATTCATAGAATATCTGCAGAATCTCTTGTTTCTAGGAATGTTTTGATATCTTCCGCTGACCAATGCAGAGGGAAAGACATTCAGACGGGCCAACATAAAAGCCCTATGTTGGGCTGGGATTATTAATTGGGTCTGCTATCTAGGATATTTAAATCATAGAATATAGGGGAGCAAATTTGTTTACAGCTGCCCCAATATTTTGTCTCTCGACATCCTTTAGTCTAGTTAGGATATTATGGAAAATACATGAGCTCAGTAGCAGCAACTGTTACTCAGTAGTACACAGCCGTTATGACTAGTAGTCATCAATAGACGTGCCATCACATACCTTAAGAAATATCCCCCAACAATATTTGAAACTTGAGTGGTGATGGACGAAAGGATTCCTCCATTAGAAAGGTTTGTTGTTGATTGCTATGGAGGAACCCAGAAGAACTGTTTCAATGAAAAAAACTAGGAGATAATAATAATAAATGCCTTCTCCTGGAGTCCAGTTCATTTGTCTATCTCCTTAGAATGTCACTTATTAAAACTATCTGCTGCAATCCAATTTCGCTGAAACTCAAGCTGAGCCAAAAGTTGCCAGTGGAAAATGTAAATGCACTAATGAGTTGCTGTTCTTCTCATGGGAGGTGCAGTAAACTTGGAAATCCCATGATACTTGTTGTTGATTATGCAAGTTCTTCAAAGTATGCACTCAAATTCCAAATGGAAGAAGACATCAAGAATTAACAGGAACAAATTAATAAGAAGCATGCAGTGATACAGGCCCAGCAGAGACAAATCTCTGTGGCATCCCTTAGACCACGGGTGTCAAACACAAGGCCCGGGGGCCAAATCCGGCCCGCCAGACCTCGTCATGTGGCCTGCCGAGTGCCCCAGCCAGTGGGACCCAGCAGCGGGACCTTGCTGCTGAAGCGCCGCGCCGACAAAGCGCCAACGAACAGCTGGGGCCTGGGGGGGGGGTAGAAAGGCGGCCGGAGCAGCGCTGCGTGGAGCACCCCGAGCCACAGCAGGAGAAGGAGGAGACAGCTTGTCGGGTCAGTGCCCAGCAGCGCCGCACGGAGAGTCCCGAGCCTCTGTGACGCAGCAGTGCTCTGTAGCACTTTGAATCCTCCTCCTCCTGCCACGGCTCGGCGCCTGGAAACGGCGGCTGCTGCTGCTGAAGCACAGACAAAGCACCCAGCAGTGCTGCGTGGAGGAGGAGGAGGATTCAAAGTGCTACAGAGCACTGCTGCGTCCCAGAGGCTCGGGACTCTCCGTACGGCGCTGCTGGGCACCTACCTGGCAAGCCTCCTCCTCCTCCTCCTCCTCCTGCCGCGGCTCAGCCTCATGAACGTGAGCTCAGCAGCGGCTCAGCCTCACGAACGTGCAACTCCGAGGCTTTACGCACGTCTCCTAAAACGGACACCCGCTGCCTCACGCTGCACGGGAAATGCTTTTTGCCCCTGGGTCCCTTCGCGCTCTTTTCTGGCGCTGAATCAAGGCGGCGACCCCCCCTTCCCTTTCTTTCTTCCTCTCTCTCGTTCTTATTTTTCTTTCCCTCTCCTTCCTTCCTTCTTTATCTCTGTCTTCTCTCCCTCTTTCTTTTTCTTTCCTTCTTTATTCCCTTCCTTATTTCCTACTCTTCTTTCTCTCCCCTTCCCTTCCTCTCTCCCTCCTGCTCCCTCTTTTCTTTCTTTCTTCCTTAATTCCTTCCTTCCTTCCTTCCGTCCTTCCCATCTATCTTCCTCTCCCTCATTCTTATTCTTATCCTTTCTTTCCTTCTTTATTCCCTTCCTTATTTCCTACTATTCTTTCTCTCGCTTCTTTCCTTCCTCTCTCCCTCCCACTCCCTCTTTTCTTTCTTCCTTCCTTCCTTCCTTCCTTCCTTCCTTCCTTCCTTCCTCCCTCCCTCCCTCCCTCTCCTCCCCTCCCTCTCCCTCTCCTCAGAAACATAGGATGCTGCTTTATACTTCTGGCCCTTAAACCCTGGAACCAGGAGAACAGCTCCAGTGAGTCAACCTCAGCCAGTCCCTTTGGTGAAGGGTGGTGGCTCACTGGCAGAACATCTGTCCTGCATGCAGAAAGACCCCAGCATCTCCAGGTACCAGTAGCTCTGCAAAGCTCCTGCATGAAACCCTAGCGAGCCTCCACCACCCAGTGCAGTTACCAAAAATCATTTTTCAATAAATTGTACAATAATTGTACATTTGAATATCTACTTGCCATTATTCTGACTATGTTAGTTATTACTTACATTATTACAAAAAACAGTAATAATTGAATGCAGTGACAATAATTTATGATAATAAAGAGTGGACACATAGTCCTACAGATACAACCGGCCCTTTGAGGGTGACCAAACTGCTGATGCGGCCCCCAATGAATTTGAGTTTGACACCCCTGCCTTAGACTGTGGAACTCTTTCCCTACCAATAGTTGTCCTGCATCTTTTTTTATACAATTTTTGTCATATGAACACCAAGGTGCTCAATATGTACTTCTATCCCCCTGACATTTTTTTTTAAAAAAATATATTTATTAAAGATTTTCTTGAGTTAAAAGAGTATGTACATCATCTCTGTTTTCTGGTCATAAAGCCTGGTTACAGATCAATTATATTCAAAGTGAGACTTTAATGGTGTATATGGTATAAGGTCGGGGGGAGAGAGAGGGGAGTGAGAAAGAAAGGGGGGATAGAATGGGGGAGAAGGGGATAGTGAACTTTAATTATTCTACAAGACATGACAAGGGAATGGCATCCACAATATAAAAAATACTGCTCCATAATCCCACAAAATCCTCATCTCAATGAAAAAACAATGGAAGCATGTCATAGGCTATGAAATAAACCATATCCAATGGAGTAAACTGTAGTCTAAGCCCCCCTTTCCCTCTGACATTTGACACTAGAGAGGATGCAGGGGTTTAATCAAAGTTTCAAGTAGACAAACAAGATTATGAGTGCTCTTACATCTCCTCTCACTCATGCTGAGTCAAAACAAAATGCACCAGAGTCATTCTCTCTGTTGCTAAAAGCCTTTGGTGCTGAAGAACAATGCAGTGGTACAACTTCCTGAGAACATTTCTCATTCTTGCAGATGTGTTATTTTGAAGTCCAATGCTGTATTGGAAGCAAGACTTCAGGGGAACATCCCACTGTGATACAGACTCCCCTTCCACTCAGATGTATCCCTCTTGCAGGGCAGCATTCTTCCATCTCTGTCATTCATAACAGATATCTTATTCTGCCCTGGAGACCTGAGTCTCTCAATAGTGGTGAAGTTGGGTATTATGGTGTCCTGGT